>NW_021937931.1:0-3958 GCF_001715985.3 Manacus vitellinus
GGACACCTGGAATGGCAATAGGGACATCAGGAATGGGAATGGGGACACCTGGGCTGGGAATGGGAACATTGGGAATGGGAATGGGAACATTGGGAGCAGGTTGGGGACACCAGGAATGGGAATGGGAACACCTGGGATTGGAATGGGGACACCTGGAATGGGAATGGGAACATTGGGAGCAGACTGGGGACACCAGGAATTGGCATGGGGACACCTGGAATGGGAATGGAGACACCTGGAATGGGAATAGGGAAAACAGAGGTGAAATGGGAACACCTGGAATGGGAATGGGGACAATAGGAATGGGAATGGAGACACCTGGAATATAAATGGGAACACCAAGAACTGGGAATGGGGAAAACAGAAGTGGGATGTGAACACCAGGAATGGGAGGAGGGACAATAGGAATGGGAATGGAGACACCTAGAATGGGATGGAACACCTGGAAAGGGAATTGGAACACATGGAATGGGAATGGGAACTCCGGGAATGTGGACACCTGGAATGGGAACAACTAGAATGGGATGGGAACACCTGGAACAGGAATGCAAACCCGTGGAATGGGAATGGGAACAGCCGGGCCCGGGCTGTGTCCCTGGGGAAACAGGAGGCCAGGCCCAAAAGAGTTAACTCAGAAATTGGGGCCTGCTAACAAGCTACCAACATCCAAGAGCATCTGTGCTCGTTCTGTTCTACTGACTGGAGCAAAGCTTCAGAGAACAGTACAGGAACATGTCCTAGGCCTCGAGGGGATAAATTAGAGAGACAGCAGGATCAGGGAGACATTTGAAGAGGAGGAATAGGCCGGGAGCCAGGGCTTTTTCCAAGCTTCAGTGAGCGGGTCAAGACCAATGGAAGAGAAGGAAGGTCAAGCTGAGGAAGATGAGTTGAAGCCCCCAGAGCCATGGAGGAAGAGTGGAAGTACCCTCAGGATTGAGGGCCAAGAGAAACACCGCCCCAAGCCCTGCCTGAGCTCCACCTCTACTCCGCCTGTTATTAATATGCATCGATAGATGTTGTAATCACTTGAATATGCATTTAATCCCAGCTGAAGATTGTAGAAAAATGCTGATTTTGTGTGAAGCCTTGGAGCAAGTTTGTCCAGCGCCAGCTGGCTTGCTCCCAACGTTGAATAAACAAATACCTTGCTGCTTAAAGAGAAAAAAGTCTCTGAGCAGTTTCTCGGACCGATTTTTCGCATTCAGCACCCAGTCAGTCCCAGGATGATCCCAGTCACTCCTGGTCTCTCCCAGTTGCTCCCAGTTTCCTCCATGTGGTCCCACTCATTCCCAGTTGCCCCCAGAAGCTTCCAGCAGGGTCCCAGTTGCTCACAGCCACTTCCAGTCATCCCCAGTGCACTCCCAGTTGCTCCCAGGATGATCCCAATCACCTCCTGCATGATCCCACTCACTCCTGGTATGATCCCAGGATGACCCCAGTCACCCTCAGTGTGGTCTCAGTTGCTCCCATCACGGGCCAAGCTTCTCCCACCGTGATCCCAGTATGGTCCCAGTTGCTCCCAGTTGCCCCTAGCACAGATCCAGTCACTCCAAGTATGATCCCAGTCTTCCCTCCTGACAGTCCCACTCAATCCCAGTTGCTTCTATTGTAGATCCAGTCACTCACAGTTCCTTCCAGTTGCCCCCAGCCTGGTCCTAATTCCCCTTCACATAGTCCCAGTCATTCCCAGTACTGTCCCAGTCACCCCCACCATGGTTGCAGACACTCCCAGTATATTCCAGTAGAGCCCTCAGCATGCTCATAGTCCTTCCCAGTCACTCCCAGATGCCCCAGTAACATTCCAGTTTCCACCAGTATGATCCCAGTGACTCCAAGGCACTCCCACTATATCCTATGTGGCCTCCAGTTGCTCCCAATAGCCCTCAGTGTGGTCCCAGTTGCTCCCAGTCTGATCCCTGTTGCTCCAGTTCTGGTCCTGGAGGGTCCCAGTGGGCTCAGATCCTGCTCCCGGGGGGTCCTGCTGGGTCCCAGTCCTGGTCCTGGTGTATCCTGGTGTCCTGGTCCATCCCAGTCTGTCCCAGTCTTTCCCAGTCCATCCCAGTCAGTCCCAGTCCATCCCAGTCAGTCCCAATCCATCCCAGTCCATCCCAGTCCCTTCCCAGTCCCTTCCCAGCCGTTTCCCAGGTCCTGCCCCTCCGCCCCTCAAGATGCTGACGGGGTCGGGGCTCCGTCTTTGGCTTTGTCTCCCTGGGCCTGCCTGGAATGAAGGGGCTGCTGGGACACTGCGGGACCTCCTGAGACCAAAGGAACCCCGGGAGAATTTGGATACTCCTGGAATCAAGGCACAATTGGGACACTGCAGGGCCCTATGGAAAAAAAGGAACCTTGTGATACTGCGGAATTCATGGCAGGGAGAATATAAACTCCTGCAGGTGGCTGGGGCCAAACACAGACCCAAAGGATCAGCATCAATTCCCCCTAGTACAGATAAACAAGAACAGGGAAAGCCCCGCGTGCGCAGAAGAGATGCACTGACATCACCAAGGGGTGGGACTGAGGGCTCTGGCTGGGCGGTGCTGGCCACACCTGCCGAGGTTGAGGGGACTCAACTAATTGTATAAAAGCAGATAGCTCTTTTTTTGGAGGGGAGCAAGCTTCACATCAAGGACAACGTTGCCTTTGGCAGGGACACCTGCCAGTTTGTGAACTTACTGACTCTCCAAGGATGCAGCTTCTGCCATTGGTAATTACAGGCATTCTAGGTCAGTGAGATAACTTTATGGGCAACAGCTGGGTGACTGGGGGAGGTCATGCTGGGGGCTTATTTCTCTCTTCCTTCCTCTCCTTTGAGTGTGTTCGTTTTGTTGGCCACCTCTTGCTAATGAAGATCAGTTTTGTTGAGCTTTCAATGGTGTCGTGGTTTCAGCTTCAGTATGATCCGAACCCCTCCCCAATACAGCCAGCCAAAGGGACGGTGGGTTGACAGGCCCAGCTCTCTGAAAGATGAGTTGAGGGCTCTGAGCCAGAGAGGGGATGAGGACCGGGTCCAGGCTTGGGAATTGCTGGGAGGGCTTTTGAAAGGAGTGTAGGGGAAAGGGATGTCTAAGAACAAGTCCCTCAGGAGAGGGAAGCAGAGAGGCTGAGTTTTCACCCCAACAAAAGGGTCTGCAGGGCAGAGCAGAGAATATGCCCACAGAAGATTCTTGTGCGTCCCTCTTTGCAGTTCTGACAGGCACTTCTTGTCACAGCCTGTCCTCTCCATTCCAGAATGGGCCCTGGCAACCAAAGAACCAACGCCCTACAACCCCAAAGTGAAGCCCCACCTTTGTGCCATGGGCCCCTTTGTGATGTCACAGCCTATCCGCTCCATTCCAGAATGGCTGCTGGAAACCAAAAAACCAGTGTCTCACAGCCCCTGGTGCAGCCCAACCCCTGTGCCATGGGCCCCTTTGTGATGTCACAGCCTGTCCTCTCCATTCTGGAATGGGCCCTGGTAACCAAAGAACCAACACCCCACACCCCCACAGTGCAGCCCCACCTGTCTGCCACGGGACTCTTTGGGATGTCATGGCCTTTCCCCCAGGAAAGAAAGCCTGGAACCTTCGGGTTTCACATGCAGTTGGGGGGCCACCCTGGGCACTCCATGGGCAGCAAGAGCTTTCTGTCCTGCCACCTTTTGTCTGGCAGGAATCTTCAGCTGTGTTCAGTTTGGGCAGTCAGACGGGCAATTTCAGCGCAGGGTTCCTGCAAGCCAAGGACAGCCCTTTCCCCCAGGAAGGAAAGCTTAGAGCTTCAAGGTCTCAGGTGCAGCTGGTGGGACACCCTGAGCACTCCATGGGCAGCAAGAGCTTTCTGTCCTGGCCCTTTTTGTCTGGCAGGAATCTTCAGCTGTGTTCAGGTTGGGTAACCAGACTGGCAATATCACTGCAGGGCTCCTGCAAGTGAACGACAGCCCTTCCCTCCAGGAAAGAAACCCCTTACCCTCGGTCTCTTCTCC
>NW_021937932.1:0-5589 GCF_001715985.3 Manacus vitellinus
TTGGGATTAAGAAATGAGCAGTGAGGGTGCAATTGGCTGTTTTCTCTGGAATGTGACTGTGAGAGCTGCAGGAGGGCCAGGTGTGTGTTCCAGTCCCCAGCATTTGGTTTGCACATGTCCTGCTCAGACACAGGTCCAACTTGCTCAGTCCTTAACCCAAGAGAGGGAGAATGAAGGACTGGCAGTGTTAAGGTGATTGGTGTGACAGGGGTCAAACTGGGAAAACACTGGGGAATTCCTGAGTCTCTCTCTTTGCCAAACTCACCCAAACCTGTGTTGGGAAGAGATGGGCTGGAGTCTCTCATCCCCTGGGCAGTTGTCCTGCATGACCTGGGAGCCTCTGGGATTAGACTGGCCTGGGCAGACAGGGAGCAGTTTGTCCTGTGGAGCTGGGCTGGGTTTGTTGAGGATGCCTTGGGAGGCAGGGCTGGAGAGGCTCCTCTGTTGGCTGTAGTGGTGGAAGGTTGTAGCAGCAGGGCTGGAGCCTTCGCCCTCCTGCCCCCCCCGTGAGCCCCGCCGGGCCCGTGCCCTTGGCAATGGAGGGCCCCCCATTGCTGAGTCAGCGGTTCCGGGGGCCAGGAGGGATGGGATCAGGATGCCGAGCTCCGCCCAGGGCCAGGGCTGCCAGTGTTCAACCATGCAGGGAACTGAAAGCACAGTGAGATGGAGGCCAAGCTGCAGCACAGGGATGGGTGAGAAAAGACCCTAGTCCTCAGGTGGAGCTTTGAATTCCCTGGAAAAATGGATCCTGTCAGATGGATCAGGCCCTTGTGGGTGCTGGAGCAGAGGCCTCTGTCATTTATGGTCACCCTGAAAGGTTGCAAGGACAGCAAGTTCTGACTGCAGGATGAGGTGGCAAACAAAGTGAAGTGGTCCAGAGAAAAGCTGAGGCTAAAATTGGCCCTGTGCCAGAGCAGCCTCGTGCAGTGCTTGTTGCTGTCCCTGAGTGTCCCATTGCAGTGGATATTTCCAAGGGTGCCTTGTGCTGGGGAGCACTGGGGCAGTTCCCTTTCCCTGGGCAGGGCAGGCAGGGCACGTTTCCCCCCTCGAGGGTGGCTCCACAGTCCCCCCCTGTGCCCTGGGAGCGTGGCAGAACACCTGGACCCACTGTCCTTGTCAGAGAGGGCACAAGGGATGGTTGGATGGGGGAGGGAATGGCTCAGGGAGTACAAGCACCATTACAATGAGTAGGGCAGCACCTGGAAAGGAAGAAGGGGAGTTAATCCAGACAAAATCCAAGCACCTGCCCAACCTGT
Organism: Manacus vitellinus; assembly: GCF_001715985.3. NCBI lineage: Eukaryota > Metazoa > Chordata > Aves > Passeriformes > Pipridae > Manacus > Manacus vitellinus. The sequence continues at coordinate 1,257 of NW_021937932.1, forward strand.
GATATTTTTAGGAACTCAGTGGTGCTGTGGTCCCCAGGAAGTATTGCCCAGGACTAGGCAGGAGACTTCAGGCTTGGTCACCACCAGAGCAAGGTGGCAGCCCAGCAGTTTATTGGTTGGTTTGGCTTTTGGTGACAACAAGGTCCTCCTTTGGGACCAATCCTTGGCCTGGGCCATGAAGTCCCAGGACAGAAGTGTGAGTTTGAGTGGGAAATGAGCAGCAGGGAGGGTTGGAACCAGCTCAGGGAGCAATTCAACAGGCTCTGGACCTGTGGCCAATATGAGCCAGAGATGGGGGACTAAAGGATCGTGCCAGTGGTAATGGTGCCAGTTGTAGCCTCTGGCAGAAGTAGGGTGGGAAGGAGTGCCCTTAGGATTTGGGAATAGGAAGTTACTGGAAGCCAGCCCAAGGTAGCCCCTGTTGGAGAAGTGGCTCTGAGTATGTTCTTGGGCTTTAGTGGCAACTCAACAAATGATAAGAGGGCCTGAAATGCCCAGAAGGCCGTGGGTACAAAGCTCCTCCAGGGTGCACAGGCCAGGCCCTGCTCAGGAAGGCAGCACCATGGACTGGAGATGGTGGATCCAAGCCAGAGCCAGAGCAGGGGCCGGGGCAGGAGCGAGGCCTCGGGAGGGAGTTGCCACCGGCCCTGTGGTTGAAGCAACAAGTGTAGATCCCCTGGACAGTGAGCACAAATCACTGGGAAATGGGGAGAAGCCCCAGAGCAAGTGCTGGGAGCAGAGGGGGAGCATGCATGGCTCCCTGCTGGGTCAGCCCCATCTGTCAGTGGGAAGCACTTTGGGAAAGCAGGAGCTTATAACCCGTGCCAGAGGGAGTTTGAAGTCACGAAGGGGGGAGGCAAAAGTAGTCCAGGTGCTGAGTGAGACACTGTACCTGTGGGAATGAAACAGGAAGAACTAGGGCAGTGTCAGGTTTGTAGGGATTTGGGGTCAGTTGGCAGTGGTTTGGCTACTTGGCTCCCAAGTGCCACCATCACGGGATTAGTGATTAAATGCAGACAAGGAAAATGGGAATATGTTTGTGTGAATACATGTTAGTGGAGGGAATGATATTGCCATGTTGTAGCTTGATATCTTACAGAAACTGTGGATCCTGGCCATCCTCAGAGCCCTTGTGGTCCCTCTGGGCGATGCTGTTGGCCCGGGCAGTGCCCTGGAAAAGGTGCCTGGGTGGGGTGACTTGGTTTGATTTGGATGGAGATGGAAAAGCAGCTCCCAAACAGGCCCCCAGGCCAAGGTGACCCGGGAAGCAAGTGGCCCTTGCCCAGGGGTCAGTCTCCCTTTGTGCCCGGGGCACTCTCTGGCAGGGCCGGGGGCTGTCGGGCTCATTGTGGGGGCGGCTGTTGGTGCCCTCGGTGGGATTGGATGGATGTGATTCCAGGGGCTGGGAGCACTGTGGCCATGCAGGGCTGGAGTTTCCCTTATGGTGCTGGCTCCGGGGGGTCTCCCTGGCATCGTTGTCCCCCTGGGTGAGCGGTGCCAGTCCCAGCCACAGTGTCACAGCAGCAGGGCCGTGCCCTGGGCTCTGCCTGGGTCAGTGCTGCCAAAAGAGCAAAGGGATCAGCTTGGGCAGGGGATGGCACAGTTGGGCATCATCCTCCCGAGGCGAATATTGGTCCAACTGTTGGGTACCTGCTGCCTGTGTCCTGCAGCCCAACATCATCAGGATAACAGAATTCCTTTCCCCACTCTGATTCCAGTGCTCCCATCTTGGCCCAGGCAGCGAGGCTGGGGGGACACGGGGCTGGGAGGAACAGGAGCTGGTATTGGATTTGTAGGCAGTGGAGACATGGAATTGTTTGGTAACCAATGGCAAAGAGCTGGGCCAGGTGTATCCCGAGTGCTGAATTTAGGAGCACAAGGGATGCCCACTGTATTTACCCCCTCCTTTCACTCCAGAATGTGATGGGGAGTTTGGGCAGCTCTCTAATGGTTCCCCAAGATGTAATTGTTGTGCACAGGGGAACACCAGTAACTTAGGAACTGGGCTGAGTGCACATGACATGGTGTGTATATTGTACTACAAAGAAATGAGGCACAGAAGGACTTAATGAGTACCAGTGAACTGATCTGGAGGGCTGTATTCACATCCTGGACTGCAAAAATTCACTGGATTTTGTCTCTTGAATTGCTACAGTGCACCAACTGATATCGTGCTGGAAAAATAACCCACTTCAGTGTAAGTAAACCAGGGGTTTCTTTGGATGTAAACACAAACTTCAAATTTGCAGGGCAATAATAAGACTTGATCACCAAATGCAAACAGTAACTATAGGGGTCAATTAGTGACCTTTGGGCATCAGGTAGAACAAGTCCCTGCTCACCACTGGTGGGACATATTTACAGGATTCTCACCATCTGCTACAAAGTTTGTGAACACTTTAATCCATCCACTGATTAAATCAGTAATTATACTGACTTTATGAAAAATATGCAGTTGTTGTCTCTGGGATCAATTCTAAGAAGTTGTTTCTCCCGTGTCTCTGCCCTGCCCAGGGATCAAAGGACCGAAGGAAAGGATGAGAAGTTCCCTGAGAATGGAGCCCCGGGGCTGCTGGCCCTGAGGAGCAGGGTAAGGGCTGGGTGTGCTCAGGGGCCCTGGCTAAAGGCTGCAGGTGCAGTGGGTGTGTGCTGGGCCAAGGCAGCCAAGGTGTGTGCAGCTGTTCCGTGCCCTCCAGCCTTGGCCCCGCCGGGGCGCCTGCCCAGCGCTCCAGGGGTGGCCAACGGGGAGCTCACGGAACCTGCCCGTGCCCACGGCCCCACAGTGCCAGGCCTGGCCTAAAGCCGGCTTTGTTGGGCACAGCCTGGCCAGCGGGACCCCCTTGGAGCCGCCCCGCAGCCTCCCCTGGGGTGGAGGCACCCGCAGGAATTGTCCCGGTGCCGGAGCCTGCGGGATCGGCTGCCCCGGGGCTGCCGTGTGGGCTGGGGGGGAGCGGAGGGGGCCGTGGGGGAGGCATTTCTGCTGAGCCACAGTTCTGTCTCTGGGGCAGTCAGGAGGGGATGCCTTGCTCATTTCCTTTTGTATCCCCTAAATCTGTGTCCCAGGTGTTGGAGTGGGTTTGTTTAAGCTGTTCCTATTATTCCATGAGTGGGGGGAAGTTGTTTCCTGGAGTGCCCTGTCTGTCAGCAAAACAGCAGGCCCAAAGGATCCTGGCAAGTGCAGCCCTGGAAGAGTCAGGAATACTCAAAAATGCACCAGTTCTCAGGAAGCACAACTTTGTAAAACATTGATGAAGCTAAAATTCCCCAGCATTGAACTGTTGGGTCCCAAATGATAGCGGAGGGAGAGGCAGAAAATGCCACTGCTGCTGGGGCTGAACTGTGCAGTGACTGGGCAGGACTTGGCCCTGCTGCCTGAGTGCATCTTTCGGATGGATCCCAACTGTCAGCCCCTGGCTCCATAACTTGAGTAGATGGTGTTCCTGCACGCCCAGCTGCTGTGTTGGTGGTGCTGTGGGCACCTCTGGCCCTGGCCTGCTGTGAAGGTGTTTGTGTTGCAGCTCAATAAAGTCCCTTTCAGTGGTGACTGTGTCATTTTGGTGTCAGTTCCTCTCCCCTGCTCCAGTGGCTGCATCACTGGCTTGTGCCTAAAGGAACTCTTCCCCTGCAGCAGTTCCCTGCTGCTCTCAGACAGGGTGGAGCTGAGGCCCCTGAGCCAAGGGAAAAAGGATCCATCCAAGGCAGGCCCGTGCTCACCCCCTGCCTCCCTCCAGCCTCCCGTGTTTCCAGTTCCCCTCCCTGCTGGACACACAGCCTGTTCCAAAACAACCCCCGTTCCTGTTCTCTCTCCGTGTCTCCCCTCACAACTCCCCTCCTCTAATCTCCAGCTGCCCAGGCCCCTGTTTTTGAGGGGCATTCCTGGGCTGCTGCCACCCCGTTCTTTATAAATGAGGTGCCAAGAGCCCCAGGTGCAGAGAGGTCTGCAGGGAATCAGTGCCAAGAGCTGCCCGTGCCTGCCTGTGTTCCTGCAGTTCTCCTTCCTGTTCTCCCCTGGGCTGGAGAGACCTGCCTGCCCTGGGTTTATTGGAGCAGAGGGATGGGATTACATTTGTCCAGAAGGTTTGTTCACAGACATGTTTTCTGACAGGCAGTGCCATTTTCCTTTTGCCTTTCCCAAGTTTTTCCAAGTGCTGCCCAGCACGGGGGTCCGTGTGCTGGGACAGTGATTGGCAGGAGGAAGGGGAGCCTTGGCCTCACCTGCCCAGCTCAGGTGGGTGGCACAGAATTGGGGTGGGCTGGCAAGGCATGAACACATTTCTGAGTTCTGGAGTGCCTTGAATCCTTTCCCTGTCAGGTTTCTCTCCCTCATTTCCTG
>NW_021937933.1:0-2952 GCF_001715985.3 Manacus vitellinus
CCCCTGGGACGGCCCACTGGTGGGGCGGTGGCCAATCAGGCGCTGGGGCAGAGGGTGGGGGCGGGGCAGCGGCCTTGGAACAAATCCTTGGGAATCTTTGATCCATCCACGGGATGACTGGAACCATCACTTACATCAGGGTTATCTCTACCTGCTGTCTTTGTGTCGTCTGACATCCAATGTGTGGGTTTTAAAACAACAGGTTAAAGGGGTTGCACTTTTTAAAGGTGCAAGGAACACTCAATTCAACCCTCACAATTGAATCAATAACACTACAATAAATACCGACATCAGAAAAGCATCTCTTTTAAGTCCTGAAAACCAGAAAAGGGACTTTCCACATGGGTGTCCTGTCATCCAGAACTATTAGGGAAGAATTCAATAGAATAAAGAAGAATATAAGTGTTCTGTCCAAGATCAAGGTGAGATTCTCTCTCTTCTAACATTTCACTGACCTAGGAAGCAAGAATTTGTCACAGAATTAATACTGGAGAAAAATGAGACCAGTGAAACCTCCTGAGCTCAGGAGAACCTGACTGTGCTGGGGAATCAGAGCTTTCCCCCTGGGAAATGAACTGCTCTGAAACAGTGGGAAGAAACCAGGAACAAAGGTTGAGTTCAAATGCTCAAGAGTAAACAACTCCTTCCTCACCAAAAGGTCTGAGCTCCCCTTAACTCATCTCTAGACATCCCTGGAAATGAAACAGCCTGACCTTGAACCCAAGGGAAACAAAGACAAATTCCACGGTTTTAGCTGGAGCCACTTTGGGGGGGAGGATGTGTCACTGCTCTATGACATCACATCCTTCCTGTGACATCCCACCTCCCCTATAACATCACATGTCCCCTATGACATCACATCCATCATATGACATCACATCCATCATATGACAACACATCTCTCCTGTGAAACCATATCATCCCTGTGATGTCACGTCCTCCCCTGTGACATCACAGCTCCCCTATGACATCATATCATCCTCTATGACGTCACATCCACAATATGACATCACGCCTCTCCTGTAATATCATATAATTCCTGTGACATCACTTCCTCCCCTGTGACATCATATCATCCATGTGATATCACATGCTTTTTGTGATATCAAGGCTCCTCTATGGCGTCACATCCATCATATGACATCACATCTCTCCTGTGATATCATATCATCCCTGTGACATCACATCTCCCCTATGACATCACACCTCCATTGTGACATCACATCTCCCCTATGATGTCACATCCATCATATGACATCACATCTCTCCTGTGATATAATATCATCCCTGTGACATCACATCTCCCCTATGACATCACACCTCCATTGTGACATCACATCTCCCCTATGATGTCACATCCATCATATGACATCACATCTCTCCTGTGATATAATATCATCCCTGTGACATCACATCTCCCCTATGACATCACACCTCCATTGTGACATCACATCTCCCCTATGATGTCACATCCATCATATGACATCACATCTCTCCTGTTTATCATATCATCCCTGTGATGTCATGTCCTCCCTCCCCTGTGACATCCCACTTTCCCCATGTCATCACATATTGTCTATGACATCACATCCTTCCTGTGACATGACATCTCCCCTATGACCTCACACCTCCCCATAACATGACAGCTCCTCTGTGACATCACATCTCCCCATGACATCACACCTCCCCATGACATCCCAGCTTCCCTATGACATCACCTCTCCTGTGTTGTCATATCATCTCTGTGACATCACGTCCTCCCCTCCGACATCACAACCTCCCCGTGACAGCACAAGTCCCCTATGACATCACATCCTTGTTGTGACATAAAGGCTTCTCAATAGACGTCACATCCATCATATGACATCACACCTCTCCTGTGATGTCATATCATCCCTATGACATCACAGCCTTCCTGTGACATCACACCTCTCCTGTGATATCATATCATGCCTGTGACATCCCGTGCTCGTTTGTGACCTCACATCCTCCCCTCTGACATCACATCCTCCCCATGACATCACAGCTCCCCTATGACATCACCCCTCCCTGTGACATCACATCCTTCTTGTGACATCACGTCCTTCCTGTGACATCACGTCTCCCCATGACATCATATCTCCCCTATGACATCACATCTCCCCTGTGACATCACGTCCTTCCTCTGAAATCAAAACTCCCTGTGACATCACATCTCCCCTATGACATCACAACTCCATTGTGACATCACATCTCCCCTATGATGTCACAACCATCATATGACATCACATCTGTCCTGTGATATCATATCATCCCTGTGATGTCATGTCCTCTCCTGTGATATCACATCCTCCTTGTGACATCACAGCTCTCTTGTGACATCACATCCTTCCTGTGACATAACAGCTCCCTTATGACATCCCATCCCATCCCATCCCTTGTGTGACATCACATCTACCTTGTGACATCACATCCTCCCCATGACATCACTTCCTTCCTGTGACATCACATCTCCCCTGTGGCGTCACATCCATCATATGACATCATACCTCTCCTGTGATATCATATAGTCCCTGTGACATCACATCTCCCCTGTGACATCACAGCCAGTGACATCCAGATCCATCCCAAGGTTGGGGGTGTGTCAGACAGGCAGAACCACAAATGCCTGCACAGCCCAGAGCAGTCAGTGTGGGGCTGTGCTTGCTGCTGCAGAGACCCCCAGGGAACAAACCCAGGCAGGAGTTTGGGGGGGTGTCCCTAAGGAGGACACTTGCCTTATTATTGCTCATTATTTGTAATATCTTACAGATCTATCATACAACACCTAAGGATGGATTCTGTAGAATATGTGCCATAGATATTTGGGTTGGGTCTGGCTGAGCTGCAGTTCAGTTCCCCACAGCAGCCCTGCCAGGGCTGGGCTTGGCATTGGCAGCTGGAAGGGTGTTGAGAACACCCCAGTGTTTTGGC
>NW_021937934.1:0-13893 GCF_001715985.3 Manacus vitellinus
TCCAGGAGGAAGAGCCAGAAATCTGGAAGCAGGAATTGTCCCTCTACACCCACCAGAGGACATTCCAAGGCCACCAACCCCTTCCCAAACATCCCTGTGGGAATTTCTTCTGGGAAGAACCACCTCTCTTGCTCTGGGTGATGATCCCTGTGGATCCAACTCAGAATATCCCGGGATTTTGTGAAATCTGTCCCACTTTCTCTCCTTCCTCTGGATCTATCCCAGGATTTCCCTGACCTCCTGATCCCAGGGGAGGTGGGATTTGGGAAGGAGAAGGGTCACATTCCAGGAGGAAGAGCCAGAGATCTGGCAGCAGAAATTGTCCCTCTACACCCACCAGAGGACATTCCAAGGCCACCAACCCCTTCCCAAACATCCCTGTGGGAATTTCTTCTGGGAAGAACCACCTCTCTTGCTCTGGGTGATGATCCCTGTGGATCCAACTCAGAATATCCTGGGATTTAAGAAATCTGCTGCCTGGTTTGCTGTCCCACCTTCTCTCCTTCCTCTGGATCTATCCCAGGATTTCCCTGACCTCCTGACCCCAGGGGAGGTGGGATTTGGGAAGGAGAAGGATCACATTCCAGGAGGAAGAGCAGGAGAACTGACAGCAGGAATTGTCCCTCCACACCCACCAGAGGACATTCCAAGGCCACCACCCCCTTCCCAAACATCCCTGTGGGAATTTCTTCTGGGAAGAACCACCTCTCTTGCTCTGGGTGACACACCCAGACCTTCCCACAGGGAATTCCTGCTCCTCCAAACATCCTCCGGGACGCTGGAGCTGCTCCCACTCCCTGAGGGTGGTCCCATTCCCGGATGGAAGTCCCGTTGGAATTGGATGGGACACCCCTGAGGGTTCTCCAGTAGGATCCAGAGCAGCTCCAGGAGCAGCTGGATCAGAGGGACAGGCCTGGAAAACAACATTCCCTTCTCCCATTTTTTGTTACTTTGGAAAAAAAAAAGACCAACATGGAATGATCTCCAACAACTTCATCATCCAAATCCGGTCTTTTCTTTCCCTTGTGTGGGAATTTCTCCCCCTTTTTTTGCCTCAGGGCTGGAAAACCTGGAAAAAAACCCCCCCACTGGGGTAATAAATATTCCCTGGAAAGAGATCTGGGGAGAACTCGGAGCTTGGAAAAGCGATTCCATCGTCTCCTCGTCCTGCTCCCGTTCTGTGGGTGATCCATGGGAGAAAATGGGAATTTAAGTTTCCCAGTGGTTTTTTTTCCTGATTAATAACTGGATTACTTTCCCAACAACCCAAAAAAAGGTGGAATTTTTGCGCTCTCGTGTCACCCTGGAGGATTTTCCAGGGAAGGATTTTCCAGGAAGCTCCTTTGAGGAGGAGCTGGGAACACCAAGAAAAGAAAAAGGGTTGGGAATACGAGGAGCGGAGCGAGGGAGTTGGCTGGAAGGTCATGGGAAAGGCCTGGGGGTTATTCCTGAAATTCTGGGATGCATCCCTCCCGCTCCAGGGAGGTGACTCGAGGTCCGGGATCCCGCTCATAGTTACCCCCACAGCCGGAGCACCTGGAATTCCCGGGTTTCCCTGCAAGGAAAAAGGACATCAGGGGAATGTGGGGCGGCGAAAACTTCCCATTCCTGGTTTTTCCAGCCCCCGTCCTTCCCTTAAAACCGCTCCCAACTCATCCGGGAAGCGCGAGGCGGATCGGAGGAGACACCGAGCTCGAGGACGTTCCCGGTGGTTTCACCAGCCAAGCTGAGCTTCCAAGAGCTGGGATCCAGCTGGGAAAAAGTCGGGATACCCCCAGCTGAGCTGCTCCCTCTTCCTGTCTCACTCACTTGCTCTCCCTTCTGCCCCGGAGTTCCTGGAATTCCCTGGAAGACACCAAAAATCCCGCCGGATTCAAGAGAGATTCCGCGCTTTCGCTCCCGCTTTTGGGAGACCTTCCCAAGAAGAGGGAGAGGAGGAGGATGAAGCTCTTCAGCCTCCAGTTTTCCCACTAATTCCAAGATATTTTTTCCAGACGGGGCTCTTGGCTGAAAATTGGGAATTCCCAAGCCCGGGAAAGCTTTGATTTCCAACTACCAGGAGCGCGGGGGCGGTCCCATCCCAGGGAAAAATCCATCCAGGATGAGGGATCACCTCTCACAGGGCTGGAATTTCCCCGCTGGAAAGCGGAATCCGGGCCTGGAATGTTCGGAGGGAGGCGTTCCCAAATTTCGGTGGGAGACGATTTGCCTCCTAAACCACGTTTGGGGTGAAATTCTGCAGTTCTGGGGGGGTCTCACAAAAGTGGCATTTATTATTTTATTAAAATATATTTTATTTTATGAAAATATCCCATCTTCCCACCCCATCCCAGGTCTCTGCAGCTGGAATTCCACAGCTCAAGGAATTGCTCAGGTGTAAAATTATCCCCCTTCTTTGCTTTTTTGAGGAGAAAAAAAAAAGGGTCGAGGTCGGGTTGGAAAGGACCAGTTGAAGATCTCCTTGACCTTGGAAAGTCACTTCCAAACCGAGCTATTCCACGATTCCCTGATTCCCACAGCCCCTGACGATGGTTAGGGATAAAAAAATTCCCTTGGCACCCGAAACCAGGGGCAGGAATTCGGGATTTCAGTGCCTACCTTCGGTCCTGGTGCTCCCGGAGGTCCCGTCGGCCCCTGGAAACGACGGGAGAAACAGGGAAAGCTCTGAGTTTAAATCCCAATATTTTCCCTTCTTCTCCACATTCCCACAGGAGAATCACCACAGGATTCACCTTCCAGGAAAAATCCTGGTGTTGGAGGAGAATTTGGAGACGCTGGAGCCTCCAGGGGGACTTTAAATTCAAATTTTGCCGCGAAATTCCCGACCCACCTGCTCTCCTTCTTCCCCCTTGGAGCCGGCAGCGCCAGGAATTCCCATTCCCGCCGTTCCCTGCAAGGCAAACGCGGAATTCTCAGGAAAAGCCGCTTCCTGAAGCCGTCCCAGAGTGTTTTGTCCCCTCCCCAAAATCTGCTTCAGAGCTCTCCCCACGAAACGGGAGGGGAGAAATTCCCTCTGGAAATGTTTGCCACGGGATATCCCGGGGTGAGTATCCCGATCCCTCGGTATCCCGATCCCCTGGTCAGGTGTGGGATGAGCACAGAGCACCAGGAACCCCCAAACCCAGCAGTTCAGCTCAGTTAAGCCTTTCCCCGAGCTCTAGGCGGGGTCTAAGTCTACAGGGATCAGCTGAAGCCCCAGAGCTGAGCCCTGAGCCTTGAGCTTTGAGGGTTTGGGAATTCCTTGATTTGGGAATGCCTTGATTTGTGGCTCTGCCCCCTTCCAAACTTGGGGTCTTGAGGTTTTGGGAATTCCTTGATTTGTGGCTCTGCTGCCTTCTAAACTTGGGGTCTTGAGGTTTTGGGAATTCCTTGATTTGGGAGTTAATTGTGGCTCTGCCCCTTCCAAACTTGTAATCTTGAGGTCTGGGAATTCCTTGATTTGGGAGTGCCTTGATTTGTGGCTCTGCCCCTCCCAAACTCGGGGTCTTGGAGTTTGGGGAGTTCCTTGATTTGGGAATTCCTTGATTTGTGGCTCTGCCCCTTCCAACCTGGAGCCTTGAGGTTTTGGGAATTCTTTAATTTGTGGCTCTGCCCTTTCCAAACTTGGTGTCTTGAGTTTTTGGAAGTTCCTCGATTTGGGAGTGCCTTGATTTGTGGCTTTGCCCCTTCCAAACTTGGGGTCTAGAGATTTTGGGAATTCTTTGATTTGGGAGTTAATTGTGGTTCTGCCTCTTCCAACTTGGGGTCTTGAGTTTTTGAGAATTCCTTGATGTGGGAATTCCTTGATTTGTGGCTCTGCCCCCTTCCACCTTGGGGTTGTTCCCTCAGCCATCTCCCCCGGGTTCCTTTCTCCAGCCCCACCTGCAGAATCCCAGCCCATCCAGCCCATCCAGGACCTGAGGGTCACCGACACCGCCGGGAGCAGCTTGAAGCTCTCCTGGAAGAGGCTTCCTGGGATAACTCACTATAAGATATCCTGGGGGCCAGCCAACGGTGAGTATCCCCTCCCTCAAGTATCCCCATCCCTCAGTATCCCCATCCCTCGGTATCCCAACCCCTCAGTATCCCCATCCCTCAGTATCCCCATCCCTCAGTATCCCCGTCCCTCAGTATCCCCGTCCCTCGGTATCCCCGTCCCTCAAGTATCCCCATCCCTCAGTATCCCGACCCCTCAGGTATCCCAATCCCTCAGTATCCCCATCCCTCAAGTATCCCCATCCCTCGGTATCCCCATCCCCTGGGCAGGTGTGGGATGAGCACAGAGCACCAGGAACCCCCAAACCCAGCAGTTCAGCTCAGTTAAGCCTTTCCCCAAGCTCTAGGCGGGGTCTAAGTCTACAGGGATCAGCTGAAGCCCCAGAGCTGAGCCCTGAGCCGAGTTTTAGTCTCCAACAAAGGGATCCACTGGATCTGAGCCCGGCTGGGATTTGGGAAATCCAAGCAGTTCCCTTCCAGCAGCACAGGGGACACCTTGGGGACCAGCTCTGCCCTCCCTGCCCAGGTCCCCCAGGATCCGGGGGAGGGAGCTGCTGGAACAAGGATTATGGATCATTCCCTTGGGAAAAGCTCCTCCCCCAGGAGGGGGGGAAATTCCCTCTGGGAACGTTTGGCTGCTCCAGGGACGCTGGGAGATCCCAACCTGCCTTCCCACAACTCCCCCCTGCTGTTCCTTGGGCTCCCTGCCCTCAGCTCCCCCCGGGGCCGATGGATTCAGGGAACATCTGATGTGGGACGTGACCTTTTCTCCCGGCGGTCCAGGAAGTCCAGGAACTCCATGGAGCCCCACAGGGCCTGGCAACCCAGGTTTTCCCTAAAAAAGGAAGATCCAGCCTCAAATCTTTCCCTTCCAGCCCGAAAAGGTTCAATTTGAAGTGCAAAAAACACGAGCAGAGAAACATCTCCCCCGATATTCCCACCCTAAAGTGAGGGTTTAGAGGGTATTCCCAAATTCCCTTTTCCTGCAGAAATGAGTTACGGATCACTGGCTTTGCTGAGGAAGGGAAAATAAAGAGGTGTTGGCTTGGATGGGAAGAGAATCCGTGGAAAGGGCTGATCCAGGGGATACAGCTCCACAACATGGAAATGGGAAGGAAAAAAGGCCCCATGGATCGTGAGGGACAGGAACAGGAAACTTGGGAAGGAGCAGGAACAGGACATGGACATGATCCCTCAGTAATCCCTCGGGTTCCAGCCTTTTGTAATCCAGGGATTTCCCAAATTTTCTTTTCTTATATTATTATCTAAATACCTTATTATTATTACCTTTTATTGATTACCTTTTATTGATTACCTTTTATTGATTACCTTTTATTTCTTATCTTTTATTGATTACCTTTAATTTATTATCTTTTATTTCTTATCTTTTATTGATTACCTTTAATTTATTATCTTTTATTTCTCATCTTTTATTGATTACCTTTAATTTATTATCTTTTATTTCTTATCTTTTATTGATTACCTTTAATTTATTATCTTTTATTTCTTATCTTCTATTGATTACCTTTTATTTATTATCTTTTATTTCTTATCTTTTATTGATCACCTTTAATTTATTATCTTTTATTTCTTATCTTTTATTGATCACCTTTAATTTATTATCTTTTATTTCTTATCTTTTATTGATTACCTTTAATTTATTATCTTTTATTTCTTATCTTTTATTGATTACCTTTTATTTCTTATCTTTTATTTATTATCTTTTATTGATGACCTTTTATTGATTCCCTTTTATTTATTACCTGTTATTTATTACCTTTTATTTATTATTTTTTATTGATTCTTTTATTTCTTATCTTTTATTGATTACCTTTAATTTATTATCTTTTATTTCTTATCTTTTATTGATTACCTTTAATTTATTATCTTTTATTTCTCATCTTTTATTGATTACCTTTAATTTATTATCTTTTATTTCTTATCTTTTATTGATTACCTTTAATTTATTATCTTTTATTTCTTATCTTCTATTGATTACCTTTTATTTATTATCTTTTATTTCTTATCTTCTATTGATTACCTTTTATTTATTATCTTTTATTTCTTATCCTTTATTGATTACCTTTTATTGATTATCTTTTATTGCTTATCTAGTCCTCCCTGAACCTTTTAAACTCTCTTTTCTCCCCTTCAGCTCCAACCTCCCACATTCTCAAACATCCCTGGGGAATTTCTTCTGGGAAGAACCACCTCTCTTGCTCTGGGTGATGATCCCTGTGGATCCAACTCAGAATATCCCGGGATTCTGTGAAATCTGCTGCCTGGTTTGCTGTCCCACCTCCTCTCCTTCCTCTGGATCTGTCCCAGGATTTTCCTGACCTCCTGACCCCAGGGGAGGTGGGATTTGGGAAGGAGAAGGGTCACATTCCAGGAGAAAGAGGAGGAAATCTGGAAGCGGGAATTGTTCCTCTACACCCACCAGAGGATATTCCGAGGCCACCAACCCCTTCCCAACCATCCCTGTGGAATTTCTTCTGGGAAGAACCACCTCTCTTGCTCTGGGTGATGATCCCTGTGGATTCAACTCAAAATATCCCGGGATTTTGTGAAATCTGTCCCGCTTTCTCTCCTTCCTCTGGATCTATCCCAGGTTTTCCCTGACCTCCTGAACCCAGGGGAGGTGGGATTTGGGAAGGAGAAGGGTCACTGAGCCCAGGGGAAGTGGGATTTGGGAAGGAGAAGGGTCACATTCCAGGAGGAAGAGCAGGAGATCCGGCAGCAGAAATTGCCCCTCTACACCCACCCCTCGTTCCAGAGGACATTCCAAGGCCACCAACCCCTTCCCACCGTGGCTGGGCAGCTCTTCCCAAGCTCCTGGAGCCACCCCTGGACCACTCACCGGCTCTCCTGGGCCTCCTCTGTCCCCCTTGAGGCCGCTCCTCCCCCGAGGGCCCTGCATGGAGCACAGCACACTCTCACTCCGTGGATTTCCATGGATTTTCGGGAAGTTTGGCGGAAATAATGAGGAAAAAGGGGCTTTTCATCATCACCAAGGCGAACCTCAGGACTTACCCTGGCTCCTGAATCTCCTGGTTGGCCCTGAAACACGAAGGACAATCAACCTGGGATGTGGAACCTCAAGAGGTTCCTCTCCCAACTTCATCCCATAAAAAAAAAAAGCTCCTGGGGCCTGATGAGCCCAAAACCCCAAAATTCCCACTCCCAAGGGAAGGCAAAGGTGTCCAGACACGTCAACCTGCAGGATTTGGGGTCAGGTCCCCTCTTCTTGGGGCACATCAAGGCCGACGACCCCCCTCTCTCACCTTGATGGAGATCCCTGGAGGCCCCGGCATTCCCGGTGGTCCCGGCATTCCCGGTGATCCCGGCGGTCCTGCCGCCCCAGGAACGCCTGGCTGCCCTTTGGGTCCCTGAAACGAGGGAAAACCAGGAGAGGGAAGGGATTTGGGATCTCTCCCATCTCTCCTTTTGCTTCTCCTCCAGGCTTGATACTCACAGGGGGGCCCGGCTGCCCATTCCGGCCGGGAATCACCTCCACTCCTCCCAGGACGTATCCCGGCTCGCCCTGCGGACAAAGGCGGGAGGAAACGTTGGGAAATCTGGGAATTTGATGATTTAGGGGCGATTCCATCAGCAGGGAAAGCGAAGTTAAACCCAAAGCATCTCCTTTGGCAGCAAAACCACGTGGCCAAGACACGGGATTTGTTCGTTGGCTTGGAAGAAAATTAATTCCAGAGGGGGGGAAAAAAAAGGAGGTTGGATTTCAGCAGGATGCATTCCCGGTTTTCAGTTCACACTGACAGATCAGGGGGATGCAGGGAAGGAGCAGGAATGTGCACTGGGAGAAAAGCTCCTGGGATTGTCTGGGAGAAAAGGGAAGGATAAGAAACTCCTGGGATTGTATGGGAGAAGAGGGAAGGATAAGAAGCTCCTGGGACTGCTCTGGGAAACAGGGGAAGGATAAGAAGCTCTTGGGATTGCAGTGGGAGAAAGGGGAAGGATAAGAAGCTCCTGGGATTGCAGTGGGAGCAAATGGAAGGATAAGAAGCTCCTGGGATTGCACTGGGAGAAGAGGGAAGGAGAAGAAGCTCCTGGGATTGCCTGGGATTGCACTGGGAGAAAAGGGAAGGACAAGAAGCTCATGGGATTGTACTGGGAGAAAGGGGATGGATAAGAAGCTCCTGGGATTGCTCTGGGAGAAAAGGGAAGGAGAAGAAGCTCCTGGGATTGCACTGGGAGAAAAGGGAAGGATAAGAAGCTCCTGGGATTGCTCTGGGAGACAGGGAAAGGATAAGAAGCTCCTGGGATTGTACTGGGAGAAAAGGGAAGGATAAGAAGCTCCTGGGATTGCTCTGGGAGAAAAGAGAAGGATAAAAAGCTCCTGGGATTGCAGTGGGAGCAAAGGGAAGGATAAGAAGCTCCTGGGATTGCACTGGGAGAAAAGGGAAGGAAAAGAAGCTCCTGGGATTGCACTGGGAGACAGGGGAAAGATAAGAAGCACCTGGGATTGTCTGGGATTGCACTGGGAAACAGGGGAAGGATAAGAAGCTTTTGGGATTGCACTGGGAGGAAAGGGAAGGATAAGAAGCATCTGGGATTGCACTGGGAGAAAGGGGAAGGAAAAGAAGGTCCTGGGATTGCACTGGGAGAAAAGGGAAGGATAAGAAGCTCCTGGAATTGCACTGGGAGAAAAGGGAAGGATAAGAAGCTCCTGGAATTGCACTGGGAGAAAAGGGAAGGATAAGAAGCTCCTGGGATTGCACTGGGAGCAAAGGGAAGGATAACAAGCTCCTGGGATTGCTCTGGGAGAAAGGGGAAGTATGAGAAGCTCCTGGGATTGCAGTGGGAGAAAATGGAAGGATAAGAAGCTCCTGGGATTGCCTGGGATTGCACTGGGAGAAAAAGGAAGGATAAGAAGCTCCTGGGATTGCAGTGGGAGAAAAGGGAAGGATAAAAAGCTCCTGGGATTGCACTGGGAGAAAAGGGAAGGATAAGAAGCTCCTGGGATTGCACTGGGAGAAAAGGGAAGGATAAGAAGCTCCTGGGATTGCAGTGGGAGAAAAGGGAAGGATAAAAAGCTCCTGGGATTGCACTGGGAGAAAAGGGAAGGATAAGAAGCTCCTGGGATTGTCTAGGATTTTACTGGGAGACAAGGGAAGGACAAGAAGCTCCTGAGATTTCAGTGGGAGAAAAGGGAAGGATAAGAAGCTCTTGGGATTGCACTGGGAGAAAAGGGAAGGACAAGAAGCTCCTGGGATTGCACCGGGAGAAAAGGGAAGGATAAAAAGCTTCTGGGATTGCACTGGGAGAAAAGGGAAGGACAAGAAGCTCCTGGGATTGCAGTGGGAGAAAAGGGAAGGATAAAAAGCTTCTGGGATTGCAGTTGGAGAAAAGAGAAGGATAAGAAGCTCCTGGGATTGCAATGGGAGAAAGGGGAAGGAAAAGAAGCTCCTGGGATTGCAGTGGGAGAAAAGGGATGGATAAGAAGTTCCTGGGATTGCAGTGGGAGAAAAGAGAAGGATAAGAAGCTCCTGGGATTGCACTGGGAGAAAAGGGAAGGATAAAAAGCTCCTGGGATTGCACTGGGAGAAAGGGAAAGGATAAAAAGCTCCTGGGATTGCACTGGGAGAAAGGGAAAGGATAAGAAGCTCCTGGGATTGCACTGGGAGAAAAGGGAAGGACAAGAAGCTCCTGGGATTGCACTGAGAGAAAAGGGAAGGATAAGAAGTGACTGGAATTGCTCTGGAAGAAAAGGGAAGGATAAGAAGCTCCCGGGATATCCAAACATTTTGATGCCCCAAATGCAGGAACAACACATTTTTTCCCAGTGGAAACTTGGGTGGGAAGAAGGACCCAACCAAGTCCCACCTCCTTCTGGGAACAGCCAATTAAATGTGCCAAGTCCCGGGATTTCTCCACAAAGACAGAAAATTCCTCCTTGGAAAACTGAAGGACAACTCCCCCAGGTGAAGATTAGATGTTAGACCCGGCTTAGAAGTTCAAGTTCACCCAAGATCACTGGGAAAACGCTTGGAAAACAGGGATCAGAGCTCCAAAATAGCTTTTTTTTTCCCAATAAAACCCGGGAATGAAACTCACTCTGTCTCCTTTTGGCCCCGCCGGTCCTGGATAGCCGGGAGATCCCTGGAATTAGAAATAGATTCTGAAGGTTAAACAGGAAATCACCCACAAGACCATGGATGCTCCATCCCTGGAAGTGTCCAAGGGCAGGTTGGAGCAACCTGGGATAGTGGGAGGTGTCCCTGGGGTTGGAACTGGATGGACTTTAAGGTCCTTCCCACCCAAACCATTCCAGGATTTTCAGAAATGAAGGGGTTTAGGATCCACCCTCGGTGCTTCCAGGTCTCTCTCCAGCTTAATCATTCCCAGCCAATGGAAATGTTGGATACAGGAGGGAAAACAAAGCTCTGGATGCTCCTGGCACAGCCCAGCCCCAAATTCCAGTTCCAAATGGGGCCACGGAGTCCTTGGAGCCCCTTGCAGGGCCTAAAGGGGCTCCAGGAGAGCTGGAGAGGGACTGGGGACAAGGGATAGGACACAGGGAATGGCTTCCCACTGCCAGAGGATATTGGGAAGGAATTCCTGGCTGAGAGGGCAGGGAGGGACTGGAATAGAATTCCCAGAGAAGCTGTGACTGCCCCTGGATCCCTGGAAGTGTCCAAGGCCAGGTTGGAGCAACCTGGGATAGTGGGAGGTGTTGGGGTTGGAACTGGATGATCTTTAAGGTCCCTTCCCACCCAAACCATTCCATGATTCCAAATACTCACAACATCGCCTTGGACACCGGGAATACCCTGGAAAACAGGGAGAGGGAGGTATTTGAGGGCCACCCTCCCTCCTAAGGGACACTGTGACAAAGTCAGCCCAAACAAACACCCACCGTGACTCCGGGGGGACCGGGAGGACCCGCCCGGCCCGGCCTGCCCGGTAGCCCGGGAATTCCATCCTTCCCAGGGAGGCCCTAAAGGTAGGGAAAGAAACAGCACGGAAAAGTCACTGCCTTGGATCTTCAAACTCTTTCTGGAATGCTTGGGAGCATCCCCAAAAATTCCAGAGCACAGACATAAAACATGTTTGTTCCCTTTGGCCTGATTTTCAAAATCCAACCCGGAAGATCCCAAGAGGGTTCTTTGCTGGAGCTCTTCCTTAATTCCAGTAATTTAGTTGGGTGTAGTGGCAGAGGGCAGGGTTAGATGGGATATTGGGAAGGAATTCCTGGCTGGGAGGGTGGGGAGGGGCTGGAATGGATTTCCCAGAGAAGCTGTGGCTGCCCCTGGATCCCTGGAAGTGTCCAAGGCCGGGTTGGAGCAACCTGGGACAGCGGGAGGTGTCCCTGGGGTTGGAACTGGATGGACTTTAAGGTCCCTTCCAACCCAAACCATTCCAGGATTTTCAGAAATGAGGGGGTTTAGGATCCACCCTCGGTGCTTCCAGGTCTCTCTCTCCAGTTTAACCATTCCCAGCCAAGGGAAATGCTGGATCCAGGAGGAAAAACAAAGCTCTGGATGCTCCTGGCAGAGCCCAGCCCCAAATTCCAGTTCCAAATGGGGTCACAGAGTCCTTGGAGCCTCTCCCATGACCTAAAGGGGTTCCAGGAGAGCTGGAGAGGGATTTGGGACAAGGCAGGGAGGGACAGGACACAGGGAATGGCTTCCCAGTGCCAGAGGGCAGGGTTAGATGGGATATTGGGAAGGAATTGCTGTCTGGGAGGGTGGGGAGGGGCTGGAATGGATTTCCCAGAGAAGCTGTGGCTGCCCCTGGATCCCTGGAAGTGTCCAAGGGCAGGTTGGAGTAACCTGGGATAGTGGGAGGTGTCAGGGTTGGAACTGGATGATCCTTGAGGTCACTTCCCAGCCAAAGCATTCCATGATATTCCGTATCCAAGTGGTTGGATAAGTGCTGGACTCACCCTCTCCCCCTTCTCCCCCTTCGTGGTGGAGCCGTTGGGGTCGGACCCGCCGGGAGCTGCCGGAGCCCTGGAGCTCTTCCAAGGAAAAGGAAAACAGGCAGAAAAATAATGATCAGGAAATTAAATCCACCAGAAGATGCCAAATAAACTCAGACCAGACCAGACACTAAACACAGACTAAAACACAGACCAAAACACAGACTAAACCATAGACTTAAACGCAGCCTAAACCACAGACTTAAAAGACAGATTAAACCATGGACTAAACCACGGACTAAACCACTGACTAAACCACAGACTAAAACACACAAACACAGAGTAAAACACAGATTTAAACACAGACTGAAACACAGACTGAAACACAGATTTAAACACAGACTGAAACACAGACTGAAACACAGACTAAAACACAGACTGAAACACAGACTAAACTAGACTAAAGCACAGACTAAAGCACAGACTAAAGCACAGACTAAAACGCAGACTAAAATGCAGACTAAAATGCAAACTAAAATGCAGACTTAAACGCAGGTTTAAATACATTAAAAGACAGATTAAACCACAGACTAAACCACGGACTAAAGCACCGACTAAAGCACCGACTAAAGCAACGACTAAACACGGACTAAACCACAGACTTAAACACAGACTTAAACACAGATTAAACACAGATTAAACACAGATTAAACACAGATTAAACACAGACTTAAACACAGATTAAACACAGATTAAACACAGACTAAACACAGACTAAACACAGACTTAAACACAGATTAAACACAGATTAAACACAGACTAAACACAGACTAAACACAGACTAAACACAGACTTAAACACAGACTTAAACACAGATTAAACACAGACTTAAACACAGACTTAAACACAGATTAAACACAGACTTAAACACAGACTTAAACACAGATTAAACACAGATTTGAACACAGATTTAAACATAGATTAAACACAGATTAAACACAGACTAAAACACTCCTTGGCTCGTGCAACGAAAGGAAGAGGTCAAGTTGCCCACCCAGGAGATCTTTTCGTCTCCTCAGACTATTTTTCTTTATTTCAAGTCTATTTAAAGACTCTTTATTTAAAGACTAATCCTTTAAAGCCTATTTTTATTTGAAATATCCCCCCCTGAAATCCAGATTCTCACCTGGGAACACCAAGGTCCACAAGGCTCCTGCTCTTTTGGGATGTGTGGTTGGGCTGGTGATGGATCAGGATCCTGGATCTTGGTCTCCGAGTCACCAAAGGGCTCTGTGGCCTCGTTTTTGGCAACCTGGGCACAGAGTTGGGTTCGGATTAGGGATCAAAAACTGACTTCCAACAGGTCTCAGGAGCTTTAACATCCTTTAATATCCCCACTCGCCCTCCCTCGAGTCCAACAGACACAAAGGCAGGGGCTCTTCGAGCCCCCTGGAAATTCCTGGGAATTCCAGAATGGGGGATAAAGGGGCGGAGGAGATGAGGAAGAGGAAGAAAAAATGAAGGGATGGGAGTTTTGGGAGCTCCCACTCAAATTTGGGAGGCGTGTCTGTGGTTTAGTCGGTGGTTTAGTCTAAGACTGTGTCTAAGTCGGTGGTTTAGTCTAAGTCAGTCGTTTAGTCTTAGTCGGTGGTTTAGTCGGTGGTTTAGTTGGTGGTTTAGTCTTAGTCGGTGGTTTAGTCTTGGTCGGTGGTTTAGTCTTAGTCGGTGGTTTAGTCTTGGTCGGTGGTTTAGTCTTAGTCGGTGGTTTAGTCTTAGTCGGTGGTTTAGTCTTGGTCGGTGGTTTAGTCTTAGTCGGTGGTTTAGTCTTAGTCGGTGGTTTAGTCGGTGGTTTAGTCTTGGTCGGTGGTTTAGTCGGCGGTTTAGACTTGGTGGTTTAGTCGGCGGTTTAGTCGGTGGTTTAGTCGGTGGTTTAGTCTTGGTCGGTGGTTTAGTCTTGGGCGGTGGTTTAGTCTTGGGCGGTGGTTTAGTCGGTGGTTTAGTCTTGGTCGGTGGTTTAGTCGGTGGTTTAGTCT
>NW_021937935.1:0-9831 GCF_001715985.3 Manacus vitellinus
GAAATATTTAAAATAATGAAGAACTATATATAAAATTATGAAGTATTTATAAAATTATGAAGAAGTATTTATAAAATTATGAAGTATTTATAAAATTATGAAGTATTTATAAAATTATGAAGAAATATTTATAAACTAATGAAGAAATATTTATAAATTATGAAGAAATATTTATAAACTAATGAAGAAATATTTATGTAATAATGAAGAAATAGCTATAAAATAATGAAGAAATATTTATAAAATTATGAAGAAATATTTATACAAAAATGAAGAAATACTTAAAATAATCGAGAAATATATATAAAATTATGAAGAAATATATATTAAATAATGAAGATAATATATATATAAATAATGAGGAAATATATATAAAAAAATAAAGAAATATTTATAACAATAAGAATTATTATTAATATAATAGAGACGAATATTGGATATAATAATTGAAGAATATTATTATGTAATAATGAAGAATTAGTTAATAAAATAATGAAGAATATTTATAATACAGTGACAAAATATTTAAATAATGAAGAATTATATATATAAAAAATGAAGAAATTATATATATAAAAATACATGCAGAAGAAATTATTTGTAAAATAAAATAAGGAAATATATATAAATAATGAGCAAGATATCTTATATAACGTGAAGAAATATTTATTAAAAATAAATAGAAATATTTTATAACTAATGAAGAAATAGTATATAAAATAATTGAAGAAATATTTAATAAAATATATGAAGAATATTTTCTAACATAATGAAGAAATATTTATAACAGTAAATGAAGAAATATTTAAAATAATGAGGAAAATATTATTATAAAATTATGAAGAAATATTTATAAATTATGAAGAAATATTTATTAAATTATAAAGCAATATTGTATACAATAAGAAGAAATATTTAAATATAAGGAAATACTTGAAATAAATTAGAAAATTTTATAAATAATGAAAGAAATTATATAAAATTAATGAAGAATATTTATATAATATGAAGAAAATATTTATTATAATTAATGAAGGAACATATTTATATAATAGATGAAGAAATATTTATTAATTGAAGAAATATTTACTATAACAGGTGCAAGAAATATTTATAACTAATGAAGAAATATTTATAAAATAATGAAGAAATATTTATATAATAATGAAGAAATATTTATAAAATAATGAAGAAATATTTCTATAAGAGTGAAGAAATATTTAAAATAATGAAGAACTATATATAAAATTATGAAGAAATATTTATAAAATTATGAAGAAACATTTATACAATAATGAAGAAATATGTATCCAATAATGAAGAAATATTTCAAATACTGAAGAAATATTTATGTACTAATGACGAAATGTTTCTAAAATTAAGAAGAAATAGCACACCTGTTCTGGTGTTGCCCCCCGTGTAGTTGAGCCCCTTGATGGCTCCCAGGGCCCCGTTTCGGTCGCGGTGCCGCTGGAAGTGAAAGGCCACCCTGGGCTCCTCGCTGAACTGGGCAAGGGCCACCTGCCAAAAAAAAAGGGGGATATTCAGAATATTCAGCAGGAAAACACCTCCAGGGAAACAGAGATTTTAATTCCTGTCTTTTTTTGGTGTCTTTGGAGCACTTGGACTGACAGGGGTGAGCAAAAAAGGGGGAATATTCAGAATATTCAGCAGGAAAACACCTCCAGGAAAACAGGGATTTTAATTCCTGTCTTTTTTTGGTGTCTCACGTGTCTTTGGAGCACTTGGACTCACAGGGGTGAGCAAAAAGGGGGAATATTCAGAATATCTAAAAGGAAAACACCTCTAGGAAAACAGGGATTTTAATTCCTGTCTTTTTTTGGTGGTTTTGGAGCACTTGGACTTCGTGGTCCACAACCTGTGAGCACAGGGGTGAGCAAAAAAGGGGGAATATTCAGAATATCCAGAAGGAAAACACCCACAGGAAAAGAGAGACTTTAATTCCTGGGTTTTTTGGTGTCTTTGGAGCACTTGGACTTCGTGGTCCACAACCTGTGAGCACAGGGGTGAGCAAAAAAGGGGGAATATTCAGAATATTCAGCAGGAAAACACCTCCAGGAAAACAGGGATTTTAATTCCTGTCTTTTTTGGTGTCTTTGGAGCACTTGGACTCACAGGGGTGAGTAAAAAGGGGAATATTCAGAATATTCAGAAGGAAAACATCTCCAGGAAAACAGGGATTTTAATTCCTGTCTTTTTTTTTGTGTCTCACGTGTCTTTGGAGCACTTGGACTCACAGAGGTGAGCAAAAAAGGGGGAATATTCAGAATATTCAGAAGGAAAACACCTCCAGGGAAACAGAGATTTTAATTCCTGTCTTTTTTTGGTGTCTTTGGAGCACTTGGACTGACAGGGGTGAGCAAAAAAGGGGGAATATTCAGAATATTCAGCAGGAAAACACCCCCAGGAAAACAGGGATTTTAATTCCTGTCTTTTTTTGGTGTCTCACGTGTCTTTGGAGCACTTGGACTCACAGGGATGAGCAAAAAGGGGGAATATTCAGAATATCCAGCAGGAGAAAACCTCCAGGAAAGCAGAGATTTTAATTCCTGTCTTTTTTTGGTGTCTTTGGAGCACTTGGATTTCATAGTCCAAAACCTGTGAGCACAGGGGTGAGCAAAAAGGGGGGATATTCAGAATATTCAGCGGGAAAACACCTCCAGGAAAACAGGGATTTTAATTCCTGTCTTTTTTTGGTGTCTTTGGAGCACTTGGACTCACAGGGGTGAGTAAAAAAGGGGTAATATTCAGAATATTCAGTAGGAAAACACCTCCAGGAAAACAGAGATTTTAATTCCTGTCTTTTTTTGGTATCTTTGGAGCACTTGGACTCACAGGGGTGAGCAAAAAGGGGGAATATTCAGAATATTCAGCAGGAAAACACCCTCAGGAAAACAGGGATTTTAATTCCTGTCTTTTTTTTGGTGGTTTTGGAGCACTTGGACTTCGTGGTCCACAACCTGTGAGCACAGGGGTGAGCAAAAAAGGGGAATATTCAGAATATCCAGAAGGAAAACACCTCCAGGAAAACAGAGATTTTAATTCCTGTCTTTTTTTGGTGTCTTTGGAGCACTTGGATTTTGTGGTCCACAGAACTGCTCCCTTTGCAGGTGTGAGCAAAGAAGGGGGAATATTCAAAATATTCAGCAGGAAAACACCTCCAGGGAAACAGGGATTTTAATTCCTGTCTTTTTTTGGTGTCTTTGGAGCACTTGGACTCACAGGGGTGAGCAAAAAAGGGGGAATATTCAGAATATTCAGAAGGAAAACACCTCTAGGAAAACAGGGATTTTAATTCCTGTCTTTTTTTGGTGTCTTTGGAGCACTTGGACTTCGTGGTCCACAACCTGTGAGCACGGGGATGAACAAAAAAAGGGGGAATATTCAGAATATCCAGCAGGAAAACACCCTCAGGAAAAGGGAAGAACCAAGTCCTTGCCTGTGTCCCCTCGGGGCCGATCTTGGGGAAGTAGGAAACGACCCGGAAGAGGAAATCCTTCACTTTGTGGAAGTTGCTCCGCCCGATGCTCGAGGACTCGTCCACCAGGAACGCGACGTCCGCCCGGAGCTTCCCGCAGACTGCGGGGGGAGAGGGAATTCCCGTGACAAAGGGGGGCCCCGAGCAGGATTTGGGGGTTTTTTTGGGGGGTTCAGAGCAACTCAAGAAACCCCAAAAGCTCTTGTGACGCCGAGTGTTGGCGGTTGAACGGGCGGCGCCTTCACCCCTGGGATTTGTGGGGTTTGGCTCTTCCTTGTCTTCCCTGCTCAAGGAATTAAGAGCAGTTTTGGGGATTTATGGGGTTTGGCTCTTCCTTGTCTTCCCTACTCAAGGAATTCAGAGCAGTTTTGGGGATTTATGGGATTTAGGGGGTTTGGCTCTTCCCCGACATTGCCCACTTTCCCTACTCAAGGAATTCAGAGTAGTTTGGGGGATTTATGGGATTTATGGGGTTTGGCTCTTCCTTGTCTTCCCTGGTCAAGGAATTCAGAGCAGTTTTGGGGATTTATGGGATTTAGGGGGTTTGGCTCTTCCCGGACATTGCCCACTCTCCCTACTCAAGGAATTCAGAGCAATTATGGGGGTTTATGGGATTTATGGGGTTTGGGTCTTCCTTGTCTTCCCCAACAAGGAATTCAGAGCAGGTTTGGGGATTTATGGGATTTCTGGGGTTTGGCTCTTCCCTGACTTTGTCCACTCTCCCTACTCAAGGAATCAAGAGCATTTTTGGGGATTTATGGGACTTATTGGTTTGGCTCTTCCTTGTCTTCCCTGACAAGGAATTCAGAGCAGTTTTAAGGAGTTATGGGATTTATAGGGTTTGGCTCTTCCCTGACATTGCCCACTCTCCCTACTCTAGGAATTCAGAGCAGTTTTGGGGGATTTATGGGATTTATGGAGTGTGGGTTTTCCCTGACATTGCCCACTCTCTGTACTCATAGAATTGAGAGCATTTTTGGGGATTTATGGGATTTATGGAGTGTGGCTCTTCCCTGACATTGCCCACTCTCCCTACTCATGGAATTCAGAGCAGTTTTGGGGATTTATGGGATTTCTGGGGTTTGGCTCTTCACTGATATCACCCACTTTCCCTACTCAAGGAATTCAGAGCAGGTTTGGGGGATTTATGGGATTTATGGAGTGTAGGTTTTCCCTGACATTGCCCATTCTCTGTACTCATAGAATTGAGAGCATTTTTGGAGATTTATGGGGGTTGCCTCTTCCCTGATATTTGCCACTCTCCCTACTCAAGGAATTCAGAGTAGGTTTGGGGATTTATGAGATTTCTGGGATTTGGTTCTTCCCTGACATTGCCCACTCTCCCTACTAAAGGAATCAAGAGCATTTTTGGGGATTTATGGGATTTGGCTCTTCCTTGTCTTCCCTCACAAGGAATTCAGAGCAGTTTAGGGGATTTATGGGATTTCTGGGGTTTGGTTCTTCCCTGACATTGCCCACATGTCCAGATCCCACATGGACACAACTCACCGGGCCCGGGGGGAGTTGTCGCCGGTGGGGACACGCCGGTGGTGGTCTGGGGGGTCTCTGGGCTCATTGAAGACTTTGTGGTGGTGGCCACTGGGATAGGAGAGGTGGCTACTGGGAGCAGAGTGTCCCCCACGCTACCGGGAGCCATGGATGGGGTTCTCCTCGGATCCGGTGTCATCGGAGCCGCCGGAGCGCTCGGCGACTCTCCGGGAATTCCCGCTGGAGAGGAAACACAAAAAGTGGGGTTTAAACCTCTTGGAAACCTGGAAAAGAGTCAGGAGGCGAGGATGGAAATGGCACCAACATGGATCTCTTGGATCCCACTCTCTTGGATCTGACAGTCCCGTACTCACAGGTTTTGGCCGTGAGGACCACGGGGGTTCCCTCCTGCCCACGGATCATTCCGGACACGTGGATGGTGTAGGAGGTGCCCTCCTTCAGCTCGGGGATGGTGAAGGAAGCTGCCTCTGCCCCAACCAGCTGGGAGGATTCCAAGCCACCTAAGAGGAGACATCCCCGAAAAAATTCCCCACAGGGTTGTTTTGGAATCATCCAAAAAAACCCCAAAACAACCCACAGTGTCATTTTGGAATTATCAAAAAATAACCCCCCACGGTGTTGTTTTCCCTTCCTCAGCAAAGCCAGTGATTCCTAACTAATTTATGCAGGAAAAGGGAATTTGGGAATACCCTCTAAACCCTCAGTTTAGGGTGGGAATATCGGGGGAGATGTTTCTCTGCTTGGGCTTTTTGCACTTCAAAACGAACCTTTTTGGGCTGGAAGGGAAAGATTTGAGGCTGGATCTTCCTTTTTTAGGGAAAACCTGGTTTGCCAGGCCCTGTGGGGCTCCATGGAGTTCCTGGACTTCCTGGACTGCCGGGAGAAAAGGTCACGTCCCACATCAGATGTTCCCTGAATCCATCGGCCCCGGGGGGAGCTGAGGGCAGGGAGCCCAAGGAACAGCAGGGGGGAGTTGTGGGAAGGCAGGTTGGGATCTCCCAACGTTCCTGGAGCAGCCAAACGTTCCCAAAGGGAATTTCTTCCCCTCCTGGGGGAGGAGCTTTTCCCAAGGGAATGATCAATAATCCTTGTTCCAGCAGCTCCCTCCCCCGGATCCTGGGGGACCTGGGCAGGGAGGGCAGAGCTGGTCCCCAAGGTGTCCCCTGTGCTGCTGGAAGGGAACTGCTTGGATTTCCCAAATCCCAGCCGGGCTCAGAGCCAGTGGATCCCTTTGTTGGAGACTAAAACTCGGCTCAGGGCTCAGCTCTGGGGCTTCAGCTGATCCCTGTAGACTTAGACCCCGCCTAGAGCTTGGGGAAAGGCTTAACTGAGCTGAACTGCTGGTTTTGGGGGTTCCTGGTGCTCTGTGCTCATCCCACACCTGATCCGGGGGATGGGGATACCGAGGGATGGGGATACTGAGGGATGGGGATACTGAGGGATGGGGATACTGAGGGATGGGGATACTTGAGTGATGGGGATACTGAGGGATGGGGATACCGAGGGATGGGGATACCGAGGGATGGGGATACTTGAGTGATGGGGATACTGAGGGATGGGGATACTGAGGGATGGGGATACTTGAGGAATGGGGAGACTTGAGGGATGGGGAGACTTGAGGGATGGGGATACTGAGGGATGGGGATACTTGAGGGATGGGGAGACTTGAGGGATGGGGATACTTGAGGGATGGGGATACTTGAGGGATGGGGAGACTTGAGGGATGGGGATACTTGAGGGATGGGGATACTTGAGGGATCGGGATACTCACCATTGGCTGGCCCCCAGGATATCTTATAGTGAGTTATCCCAGGAAGCCTCTTCCAGGAGAGCTTCAAGCTGCTCCCGGCGGTGTCGGTGACCCTCAGGTCCTGGATGGGCTGGATGGGCTGGGATTCTGCAGGTGGGGCTGGAGAAAGGAACCAGGGGGAGACGGCTGAGGGAACAACCCCAAGGTGGAAGGGGGCAGAGCCACAAATCAAGGAATTCCCAAATCAAGGAATTCTCAAAAACTCAGGACCTCAAGTTTGGAAGGGGAGAGCCACAAATCCAGGCGTTCCCAAATCAAGGAATTCTCAAAACATCAAGACCCCAAGTTCGGAAGTGCAGAGCCACAAATCAAGGAATTCCCAAAATCTGAAGACCCCAAATTGAGAGGGGCAGAGCCACAATTAACTCCCAAGTCAAGGAATTCCCAAAACCTCAAGACCCTGAGTTGGAAGAGGCAGAGCCACAAGTCAAGGAATTCTCAAAATCTCAAGGTCCCTGGTTGGAAAAAGCAGAGCCACAAACAAAGGAATTCCCAAATCAAGGAATTCCCAAAACCTCAAAATCCCAATTTGGAAGGGACAGAACCACAAATAAAGGAATTCCCAAAACCTCAAGATGACAAGTTGAAAGCAGAGCCACATATCAAGGAATTCCCAAAAATCAAGGAACTCCCAAAACCCCAAGATCCCAAGTTGGGACAAAGCCACAAGGAATTCCCAAATCAAGGAATTTCCCAAAACCTCAAGACCCCGAGTTGGAAGAGGCAGACCCACAAATCAAGGAATTCCCAAAACCCCAAGACCCCAAGTTTGGAAGGGACAGAGAGCCACAAACCAAGGAATTCCCAAATCCTCAAGATCCCAGAGCCACAGATCAAGGAATTCCCAAAACCCCAAGACCCCGAGTGGTGCCTGCAGAGAGGCTCCTCCATTCCTGGGATGCCTGTGGATAAATAACCCTGGGAACTGTGTCAATCCATCCGGGATTGCTCAACATTCCAGAAGGACGTGTCCGTTCCTACTCGTGGATTATTGGCACCAACCACCGGGGCTGCTCCGACCAGGAATCCAACCCTCCAATCCCAACCCAAGGAGGGTTTTCCCACCAGGACACACCTGTGTGGTGGGTCAGGGTCACCTCTGGCCCCTCAGTCCGGCCAAAAACAGCCCGAATTCCGACCCTGTACGGGGTGTCCGGCTCCAAGTGGTCGATCCGATGAGCCAACACTCTGCTGCCCAGGAGCTGGGTCTTGGCAACCTGCTTTCCTGGGAAAAAAAAAGAGGGATATTTCAGAGCCTGGAGCTCTCCCTGGTGGCATCCCCTCCAAAGGAAATAGCCTTTGGAAGAGGCAGAGCCACAAAATCGAGGAATTCCCCCCAAATCTGAAGACCGCAAGTTGGGAGGGGTAGAATCGCAGTTTAAGGAATTCCCAAACCTCAAGACCCCAAGTTTGGAAGGGGCAGAGCCACAGGTCAATGAATTCCCAAATCAAGGAATTCCCGAAACCTCAAGACTCGAAGTATGGAAGGGGGAGAGCCAAAAATCAAGGAACATCCAAATCAAGGAATTCCCAAATGCTCAAGACCCCAGTTTGGGAGGGGCAGAGCCACAAATCAAGGAATTCCCAAATCAAGGAACTCACAAAACCTCAAGACCCGAGGTTGGAAAGGGCAGAGCTACAAGGAAGTCCCAAATCAAGGAATTCTCAAAACCTCAAGACCCCAATCTGGGAGAGGCAGAGCCACATATCAAGGAATTCCCAAAATCTCAAGATCCCAAGTTGGAAGGGGCAGAGCCACAAATCAAGGAACTCCCAAATCAAGGAATTCCCCAAACCTCAAGACCCAAATTTAGAAGGGACAGAATCACAAATCATCAAATCCCCAAAACTTCAAGAACCGAATCTGGGAGAGGCAAAATCCCAATTTAATGAATTCCCAAAACGTCAAGACCCCTACCTGGAAGGGACAGAGCCACAAGGAACTCCCAAATCAAGGAATTCCTAAAAACTCAAGACCCAGAGTTGGAAGGGACAGAATCACAAATCAAAGAATTCTCAAAACTTTAAGACCCCAAGCTGGGAGGGGCAAAATCCCAATTTAATGAATTCCCCAAACCTCAAGACCCCAAACTGGGAGGGGCAGAGCCACAAATCAAGAAATTCCCAAAATCTCAAGACCCAAAGTTGGAAGAGGCAGAGCCACAAATCAAGGCACTCCCAAATCAAGGAATTCTCAAAACCTCAAGACCCCAAGTTGGAAGGGACAGACCCATAAGGAACTCCCAAATCAAGGAATTTCCAAAACCTCAAGACCCCAAGCTTGGAACAGACAGAGCCACAAATCAAGGAATTCCCAAATCAAGAAACCCAAAACCTCAAGACCCCAAGTCTGGAAGGGGCAGAGCTACAAATAAAGGAATTTCCAAAACCTCAAGACCCCAAATTGGGAGGGACAGAACCACAAATCAAGGAGCTCTCAATTTAAGGAATTCCCAAGACCTCAAGACCCCAAGTTAGGAGGGGCAAAATCCCAATTTAATGAATTCCCAAAACCTCAAGACCCCAATTTCGGAGGGGTAGAGCCACAAATCGAGGAACTCCCAAATCAAGGAACGTCCCCGCACTTTCATTCCGGAGCTTTGGGGATTATTTCATAAATAAAGGAATCCGAGGAAAGAAGGAGTTGCCACCAACAGGACCGAGTTTCTCCATCGTGGGATCCCCCTTTCCCTGCTCACCTTTTCCCGCTCCCACGGCGCTCCAGGTGACTCGGAATTTGGTGGCAGTTGCTGTGGCCCCCCAGGCCAAGGACAGGCTGGTGCTGGTGAGGGACATCACCCTGAAGTTGGGGACGGAGCCCAGGGGAGCTGCAAGGGGAGGACAAGGTTAGTTCCCAAATTCCTGTCCAACGGGCTCTTCGTCGGCATCAGGATAAGGCCAAAATTATCCCAAAAGGTTCAATTTGCTTCTCCTTGGTGTCTCCTCATCCTCACTTGGAGAGGGTATTAACTCTATAATACATATTATATTTTATATACATTATATATTAATA
>NW_021937936.1:0-4427 GCF_001715985.3 Manacus vitellinus
AATTTGGGGGCTCTTATAGAGAAAAGCACAGGACAAACGATTTTGGGGTAAATCCTGAGAGTTATAGACAATAAAGGGGATTTTGGGGGTGTAAAGTGGTTATTTTGGGGTGGTTTGAGGGATATGGAGCAGTGGGGGGTATTTGGGGGGGTCTTAATTTGGCAGATTCTTACAGAGAAAAGCACAGGATAAACAATTTTAGGGTAAATTCTGGGAGTTCTGGACAATTAAAGGGTTTCAGGGGGTGTAAAATGGTTATTTTGGGGGGATATGGTGCAAGGGGGGAGGGGCTTCATTTTAGGGGATCTGATTTGGGGGAGTCTTATAGAAAACGTTCAGTACAGGTGTGTTTGGAGTAAATTTGGGGAGTTACAGACTATTAAGGGGGGGTTGGGGGTGTAAAGTGGTTATTTTAGGGTGGTTTGAGGGATATGGAGCAGTGGGGGGTGATTGGGGGGCTCTTAATTTGGGGGATTCTTATAGAGAAAAGCACAGGATAAACAATTTTAGGGTAAATTCTGGGAGCTCTGGACAATTAAAGGGTTTCAGGGGGTGCAAAATGGTTATTTTGGGGTGGTTTGGGGGGATGTGGAGCAGTGTGGGGGAGTAATTTTGGGGGTCTAAATTTTGTGGAGTCATGGAAAAAAAGGTCAGTACAGGCGTGCTTGGGGTAAATTTTGGGAGTTACAGACAATAAAGGGGATTTTGGGGGGTGTAAAGTGGTTATTTTAGGGTGGTTTGGGGGGATTGAGCAGAAGGGGGTAAAACTCGCGGGGGTTCCTGATTTTGGGGAAGTGCTTCGAAATTAAGAGGGATTCGTTATAAGGAAAAAAGCAACAAATAAAACGATTTTTGGGGTCCAGTTTCGGGAGTTTGGTGGACAATACAATAAGGTTTTGGGTGTTTGTGGCTCAGATTCCTAATGGAAAGGGGAAGTTTCGCAGGTGTGATTCCCATCAGGGGAACGTGGGGCTTGGAGGGGTTTGGGGCGAGGGGGAGTTCCTGCAGGTCTCTTATGGGAAATTGTGGAGGGTGCAGCTCTTGTCTATAGGGTTCTCGTACACAGGATGCTCTCCTGTAGGGTGTGCAGCTCTCCTATATGATATGTATAGGTTGTAGCTCTCCTGTAGGGTGTGCAGAGCTCGTATATGGGGTGCAGCTCTTGTATATAGGATTAAGCTCTCTTGTACATAGGATTAACACCCTATAGGGTGTTTAGCTCTCCTATATGATATGTATAGGTTGTAGCTCTTCTGTAGAGTGTGCAGAGCTCGTATATGGGGTGCAGCTCTTGTGTATAGGGTGTGTCTCATATATAGGGTGTATCTCTTCTCCAGCCTGTATTCCTTTTCTATAGGGTGCAGCTCTCCTATACAGTGTGTATACCTTGTCTATAGGGTGTGGCTTTAGTCCCCAGCCCGTTTCTCTTGTGTATAGGGTGCAGCTCTGCAATATAGGGTGTCTCTCATATACAGGGTTTCCCTCTTGTCTACAGGTTGTCTCTCTCCCTGAAGCTCATAGGTCTTGTCTATAGGGTGTTTCTCTCATCTGTAGGGTGTTTCTCTCATCTGTAGGGTGTTTCCCTCACCTGTAGCCTGCACCTCATACACAGGGGGTGTCTCTATAGGGTTACTGTACACAGTGTGTCTCTCCTGTCTATAGGGTGTGTTCCATACACAGCACCCCTCGTATCTCTCATCTGTAGGGTGCAGCTCTGGTATAGTGAGTAGCTCTCATATCTCCTATAGGACTTATATCTCTTGAAGGTGGTGTGTGTCTAGTTTATAGTGAGTCCCTCTGTCATCTATAGGGTGCATTTCCCTTCTATAGGGTGTACTTCCCATTTATAGGGTGTGTTTCCCCTCTATAGGGTGTATTTCCCATGTATAAGGTGTATTTCCCATTTATAGGGTATATATCCCTTCTATAGGGTGTATTTCCCCTCTATAGAGTGTATTTCCCATTTATAGGGTATATTTCCCTTCTATAGGGTGTATCTCCCACGTATAAGGTGTATTTCCCCTCTACAGGGTGCATTTCTCCTCTATAGGGTGCATTTCCCCTTTGTAAGGTGTATTTCCCATTTACAGGACGTACTTCCCCTCTGTGGGGTGCATCTCCCATCTATAGGGTGTACTTCTAATCTATAGAGGCAGTTATTATCATCACTTGCTATTTATTACTACTTCTTATCATTGATTCTGTTTATTATTATTATTATTATTATTATTATTATTATTGATTATATTATTTATTAGTTATTATATTAATTAGGAGACCAACTCCCCCAACCCTTGTGCCCCACCAGCCCCACATTTGGACATCTCAAATTGCCAAACCTTCCCCAAAAAATTCCCTCGGAGCTCCCAGTCTGGATTTCTCCACCTTTATTCGTGCCAGGAATGCCGAGGATTGGGGGGCACTCGAAGCCACCACCTCGATTCCAGTGGGTTTTCCAACCTCGAGCTGCCCCGTAGCACCAGTAAAAACCCCCAGTTTCAAAAACAGATGTAAAAAAATCCCACTATTTGCTAAAAAAAGCCTTTAAAAGCACCAATCCAGGGAGTTTTGTGTTAGAAAAGGGGGGGAAAGTAGGATGTGGTGAGTGGGAATAAACCAGTTGGTTCTTCTGGCACTAAAAACAGGGAATATTTCCCTCTTTTTTTTGTTAAAAAAAGCAATAGGAAAATGGGAAAACCATCCAACAGGCCCCAAATTGTATCAAAAATAGACAAGTTTGGTCGTCTCATTGGAAAAGTGCAGCTTTGGAGGCAAAAATCGCTGTGAGTTCGGAGCAGGGATGGGGATGGATCCCCCTCCTCCATGGAATGAGCTCTGCCAGTGTCTGCTGTGGATTTGGGGTGGGGATGGATCCCCCTCCTCCGTGGAATGAGCTGTGATGGTCTCTGCCATGGTTTTTTGGGATGGGGATGGATCCCCCTCATCCATGGAATGAGCTGTGCCAGTCCCTGCTGTGGATTTGGGATGGGGATGGATCCCCCTCCTCCATGGGTTGTACCAGTCCCTGCTGTGGATTTGGGATGGGGATGGATTCCCCTCCTCCATGGGCTGTGCTGGTCCCTGCTGTGGATTTGGGGTGGGGATGGATCCCCCTCCTCCATGGGCTGTGCCAGTCCTTGCTGTGGATTTGGGATGGGGATGGATCCCCCTCCTCCATGGGCTGTGCCAGTCCTTGCTGTGGATCTGGGATGGGGATGGATCCCCCTCCTCCATGGGCTGTGCTGGTCCCTGCGGGTGTCCCGGGATGTCCCTAAATCCCGGGGGGGTGACGCTGGAGCTCCTGCTCCTTCAGCAGCACAATCTGCCAGGAATGGGGGAGGTTGGAGGGTGGTAGGAGGGGACAGTGTCCCCCCCGGGGGTGTCCCCTCACCTGCTCCTCCAGGCTGGGCCCGACCCGCAGCCGCTCCAGCTCCCGCTGCAGCTCCGGGGACGATCCCAGGGCGGGAGCAGAGCGGAGCTCCAGCGCCGACACCTGTGCCTGGACAACACCCCAAAACTGGGCACTCCGGGGAGGGCACCCCAAAAACAGCCCAGCACCCCCCAGGGCAAGCACAGCACCTTCCCAAAAGGGGATGAGCCCAGGGAAGAGCCCAGCACCATCCCAGGAACAGCTCCAGTGTCTCCCTGAGCTGGGAAGTGCTCCCGAAAAGCGAACCCAGTGCCATCCCAGGACCAGCTCCAGCACCTCCCTTCCAGCTGGGATGAGCCCCAGGAGAACCCAGGGCCACCCTAGTACCAGCATGTCCCTTCAATGTGGGATGAACCCAGTGCCATCCCAGCATCTCTCAGAAGGGATGATTCCAGGGAAGAGCCCAGCACCATCTCAGTGCAAGCACCAGTGTCTCCCAGAGCTGGGAAGGGCCCCATGAACAATCCCAGTGCCACCCAGTACCAGCAGCAGCACCTCCCTTCCAGCTGGGATGAGCCCAGCATCATCCCAGGACCAGCACCAGCATTCCCTGGAGCTGGGAAGCACCCCAAAAAACAGCCCAGTGCCATCCCAGTGCAAGATGGGAAGGGTCCAAAAAACAGCATCAACCCCCTCCCAGTCCAAGCACCAGCACCCTCCCAAAATGGGATAAGCCCAAGGAAGAGCCCAGCACCATCCCAGTATCAGCATCCATGTCTCCCGGAGCTGGGAAGGGCCCCATAAACACCCCCATCCCAGTACCAGCCCCAGCATCCTGCCAGGAAGGGAGGAGCCCCAAAAGCTGCTCAGCAAACTCCCAGTGCCAACCAGCACCTCCCTTCCAGCTGGGATGAGCCCAGTGCTCCCAGTGCCATCCCCAGCATCCTTCCCAAACTGGGATGAGCCCAGTGCCATCCCACTGCCACCCCAGTGCCATCCCCAGCATCCTTCCAGGCGGGATGAGCTCCCTAAGGAGCCGCCCATCCCATCCCTCCCC
>NW_021937937.1:0-16446 GCF_001715985.3 Manacus vitellinus
TAATTATTTACTTAAATATCTAAATTATTTACTTAAATATCTAATTTATTTCTTTAAATATCTAAATTATTTATCACCAGTGGCAATAAATGAAATTCAATTTATACATCTCGGTGTTTATGAACTGCTGTGGCAGAAATTAAAATTGAGAGAGAATAATTCCCCCAAATTCCCCCCAAAACCTTTCCCAGACGCCCCCCAAAATCTGCCCCAAATCCCCCCAGAATCTTCCCAAAAACCCCCCAAATTCCCCCAAAACATCCTTTTTCCCCTCAAAAATGTCCTTTTTTCCCTTTAAAAACATCCTTTTCCCCCTCAAAAATGCGATTTTTCCCTTCTCAAAAATGTCATTTTTTTCCCCCTCAAAAATGTCCTTTCTTTTCCTTTAAAAACATCCTTTTCCCTCCTCAAAAATGTCCTTTTCCCCCTCAAAAATGTCCTTTTTTTCATTTAAAAACATCCTTTTTCCCCTCAAAAATGTCATTTTTCCCTCCTCAAAAATCTCCTTTTTTCCCCTCAAAAACATCCTTTTTGCCCTCAAAAATCTCCTTTTTCCCTTCTCAAAAACATCATTTTTCCCCCTCAAAAATGTCCTTTTTTTCCTTTTAAAACATCCTTTTTCCCCTCAAAAATGTTCTTTTTTTCCTTTACAAACATCCTTTTCCCCCCTCAAAAATGTCCTTTTTTCCCTTCTCAAAAATGTCCTTTTTTTTTCCTTTAAAAACATCCTTTTTCCCCTCAAAAACATCCTTTTTGCCCTCAAAAATGTCCTTTTTCCCTTCTCAAAAACATCATTTTTCCCCCTCAACAATGTCCTTTTCTTCCTTTAAAGACATCCTTTTCCCCCTCAAAAATGTCATTTTCCCTTCTCAAAAATGTCATTTTTCCCCCTCAAAATATGTCCTTTTTTTTCCTTTAAAAACATCCTTTTTCCCCCTCAAAAATGTCCTTTTTTTCCCCTCAAAAACGTCCTTTTCCCCCTCAAAAATGTCATTTTTCCCTTCTCAAAAATCTCCTTTTTTCCCCTCAAAAACATCCTTTTTCCCCTCAAAAATGTCCTTTTTTTTTCCTTTAAAAACATCCTTTTCCCCCTCAAAAATGTCATTTTTCCCTTCTCAAAAATGTCATTTTTTTCCCTCAAAAATGTCCTTTTTTTTCCCTCAAAAACATCCTTTTTCCCCTCAAAAATGTCATTTTTTCCCTCAAAAATCCCTTTTTCCCCCTGCAAAAACATCGGCTTTTCCCCTCAAAAATGTCATTTTTCCCTCCTCAAAAATGTCCTTTTTTTTTCCTTTAAAAACATCCTTTTTCCCCTCAAAAATCTCCTTTTTTTCCCTCAAAAACATCGGTTTTTCCCCTCAAAAATATCATTTTTCCCTTCTCAAAAATGTCATTTTTTCCCCTCAAAAATGTTCTTTTATTTCTTTAAAAACATCCTTTTTCCCCTCAAAAATGTCCTTTTCTTCCTTTAAAAACATCCTTTTTCCCCTCAAAAACGTCCTTTTTTTTTCTTTTAAACACATCCTTTTTCCCCTCAAAAATGTCCTTTTCTTCCTTTAAAAACATCCTTTTTCCCCCTCAAAAAGGTCCTTTTTTTTCCTTTAAAAACATCCTTTTTCCCCTCAAAAATGTCATTTTTCCCTTCTCAAAAACATCCTTTTTCCCCTCAAAAATGTCATTTTTTCCCCTCAAAAATCCCTTTTCCCCCCTGCATTCAACTGGCGCAGTGGCAGGATGGCCATGGATCCATTCCTGCACAAACACAATGGTGCTCCGTCCCAGGCAGGGGTAGAATGGGCCCAAGAATTTTGGAAGGATAAGAAGCAGGGAGTTTTGGCCCTGTGGAACCCCATGGAACCAAAGGAACCCTGGGACATGGCAGAACCTCCTGGAATCAAGGGGACATTGTGACCCTGCAGCACCTCACGGAACCAAAGGGAGTCTGGGACGTGGCAGGGCCTGATGGAAATGAAGGAACCTCCTGGGAACAAAGGGACCCTGGGCACTGCCAAAAGTCAGGGAGACAAGGGAACCCCAGGACACTGGGGAATCTCCTGGAATCCAGGGGCCATTGGAATCCACTGGGGCCTCCTGGAACCAAAGGGAACATGGGACACTGCGGAACCTCATGGAATCAAAAGGACCCCGGGACTCTGTGGAACATCAGGGAAACAAGGGGCCAGTGTGAGATCCCAGAACCTTTTGGAACCAAAGGGAACCAATGGGACTTTGTGGAATCTCATGGAATCAAGGGGCCATTGTGACACTGGGGAAAATGATGGGATCAGTGGGCCATTGTGACACTGGGGAACCTCATGGAATCAAGGGGCCATTGTGACACTGGGGAAAATGATGGAATCAGTGGGCCATTGTGGGCACTGCAGTGCACTGCAGGGCCTTCTGGAGCCAAAGAACACTGGGAAACAGTGCAGCCTCATGGAATCAGGGAGCCATTGTCCCACTGCTGAGCCCCAAGGAATAAGGGATCCAATCTTTGCCTCAGATTTTGTCAACAAATTAAATTTAAGGAATTACAGAAGTGGGATTGAACCACTTTTGTCCCACAGGTTTTAATGATTGGCCAAATGAGAATATTGATATAAAATGAATCATTTATTCTTACAAAAGATTGGACAAAAATCTTAATCAGAATTATTTACTAGACAGTATAAAGGCTAAAACTACTGCTAGTACAGTATAAGATAGGATAGTGCACTATATTGAAGCAATTATTGAAACAATTCTATTAAAGCTGGCCAAAAGAAATAATTATTACGTAGAGATCTGATGGAACTCACCCAGACCAACGGTCACTGGGAGATTTCTTTTGCTCAGCCTTGAGGAGTGTCCTTGGAGGGCGTCCCCAGCCAAGGCAGGAATCTCCACACATCTACCCCAAGAAGGGCTGTGTTGGAAGAACCTGCCTGGCTGAAAGGGGACTGGACTTCTCTAGTATAAAGGGACTGACTGCTCCTCACAAATGGACAGGTCAGTTCCCAGCTTCTCTGTCCCACCCAACTTCCCAAAGCAGGATGTGTGTTTGCAGTTGGGTGAACCAGGCTGGTTTGAGCATCATCCAACACCAAACCCATTCCCATGGTGCCACCAGTAACTCTCAGATCTCACAGACAGCTTGCAGGAGAGCTGGCACTGTTGGCATTGTCTGATGGCATTTTAGGCCTTCTCAGGGCAGGCCCTCCTGCCACCCGGGTCGAGAGGTTGGCTGTGCAAGTCCATCCTGGAGATGCACAGGGAGCCAAGAGTTGGGCTCCTGAGTGACATCCAGCAATGGACAGGGGGATGGGACTGAGCAGATGAAAGTGTCTCGGGTAGAGCTGGACTGGCAACACAAGGGGGAATTATTCCTGGCTCGCTGGGCCCAGGACACCTCAGGGCCTCAGGGAAGAGCTGCAACAGGGCAGGCACAGTTCAGACTGAATACCCTCTTTGCACTGGAAGGCACTTTTTGTTGCACAGGCATTTAAAAGCATTTCCCAGGACAGGATTTCGGGACAGGGGCACAGGCAGGTGTGGGGAATCCCGGCTGGGCCGGGACCCCTAGTATAGAACGAAAACCTGACTGAGAATAAAGGCCTTAGTGCTGACAGCAGGCACCCTGAGAAGAGGAGAAAAACATCCAGAGAACAAGGCCACTGTTCCTGTGAGAACAAGGATACTGTCTCATGGGAACGAGGACTTGTTTTGAACAGAGTGACTGAGAAAAATATAAACATCAAAGGAAAACAGGGACAGGTGCCCAGAAATGTTGTGAGAAAGTAGAACTGAGAAAGTGCAACTCAAATCCACCTATTGGCTGTAGGAATTGTAGTTTGTGTGTTTAAATGGACCCATCTGTGTGGTATACGTGTGCCTGAAGAGCTGTATTTAAGAGGCTGTAAACTGCAGCTCGTGGCTGCTGCTGCTGCTCCGTAGTCCGTCCCAACCAGGACAGGTAGGTCCCAGCCTCACAGGGGTGCCAAAAGGGCTCGGGGGCGGCAGAGCTGGTCCCCAGGTGTGCTCCGCTCTCCGGCTCCTCGTCTCCCTGCACGAGACACTCATTTCTCGGCCGAGGAGGATGAGGAAGGGAAGGAAAGCAGCAGGTGGATGCAAAGGGCCGAGCGAGCAGGCGGGTGAGGAGAAAGGCTCCTTTGGAAGAGCGAGACAATTGGGGCAAATTTGGGATTA
Organism: Manacus vitellinus; assembly: GCF_001715985.3. Classification (NCBI taxonomy): domain Eukaryota; kingdom Metazoa; phylum Chordata; class Aves; order Passeriformes; family Pipridae; genus Manacus; species Manacus vitellinus. The sequence goes on from NW_021937937.1 coordinate 4,186, forward strand.
AAAGCGAAGGGCCAAAAAGCCGCGAGCGGTAATTTGGGACTGCAAGGTCTGCCGTCAGCGGGAGCGGGACCGGGCGAGGATGCGGGAAAGGCGGGGAGCGGGACGGGAACAGGCTCGGGGCTGCCGCGGAGGATCCCGCAGGTGCGGGAGGAGCAGCACCTGGGCTGCGGGAGCGCGAACGGGGCAGGGGGAGGGCACCGGGAGCACCGCGGGGCTGCGGGAGCTGCGGGAACACCGGGAGCACCGCGGGGCGCGGGAGCCGCGCCGGCAGGGCAGGGCAGGGCAGGGCAGGGAGGGCAGGGCAGGGCAGGGCAATGTCCCCCGCCGCACAGGGGAGCTGCGGCTCGGCACCGGGAGCAGGCGGGGGGTTGGAAAGGGGAAAGAAAATAGGACTAAATCAGGAAATTAGGAAAGGCTGCGGTTCGGGGGAAGGAGAGCGCGGCCGCGCTGCGGGAGCCGGCGGGGATGCGGGGCCGGGCGGACGCGGTGCCTGCCCCGCCGGGCTCCCCGCAGTGCCCCCGCGGCTCCTGGCCGGGCGGAGCTCTGTGCGGGGCTGGGCGCGGGGTCCGCAGAGTCGGCCCGGCCGGGGGTCGCTGCGTTGCCCGGGCACGGGGAGAGGGAGCGGCGGGACCGGGAGCATCCTTCGCTCCCTCCATCCCTCCCTCCCTGCACGCGCAGGGATGCTCCCGCCAGGCCCGCACAGACGCGCGCACAACTTTTTGCTGGCTAACGCGGCTGGAGCTGAAGCTCCTTTCGCCTTCCCCAGGCTGATGCTGCTCCCGTGTCGTCAGCAACAAACTGCAGCGTGTTGTTTTATCGATCCCAGACAGGAATGACTCGCTCTCTAAACTACAACTTAAAGGATGCTGCTTGCATAACAAGTGGGAATAGCTGGGATCTTACATACTAATTATCCGTCACCTTTTAGGCTCAGCAAAAGAGGGTTTGTGGGTTTTTTGCAAGGAGGGTTCGATAAAGCCGCCTGATGTCTTGTAGCCACGTCTTCATCTCCACTGGCTGGATTAATGTGGGCAAAGGATTAAGAGCCAGCACGTTGATGAGGCACCCGGAGGTGCAGGGAAGCAGGGGAACGTTGGGCTGGGGAGAGAAGTCAGTTTTTGTGTTTGTGCTGGCAGATCCTCCCGTTTCCGTGGCTCAGTTCAGGACCTGCATCCCAGCCGATAAATCCCTGAGGTGAGAGCAGGGACTGGTGTAAGGCTCCGGTTCTAACGCTCGTGCTGCTCCCGAGCTCCTTCCCGACACGGTGTCCAGCACGGTGGGCAGAGCTGCCCTCCCACCCGCCGTGGGGCCGGAGGTGCTGTGACCCATCCCAGTGGCATCGTGGCTGGGGGAGCCCCTTCCCCAGTCCCTCTGGCTCCCTGCAGCAGCTCCAGCCCGGCTGTGCAGGTGATGCTCCGGCCGCACCGTGGCCGGTACCGATCGTGGGCAGCGGGGGGGGGTCTGCACTTGGGGCCAGCCAGGTGGTCCCTCCAGAAGCCTTTTCTGCTGCTTCCCTGGCCGGGACACTGGTTTTTATTCTTTTCTGGACCCGAGGAGCTGCATTTTTACCCCGCCTTTGTAAGTCCCTGAAAACTGCTGAAATGGCTCTGGAATAATCCTTCAAAGTCACCTCCCCTCTTTAATCTAATACCAAAAGGGCTTACTTTACATGGCTAATCCCTCTTTTACTTGCTGTACAGCCTCATTTGGAGGTGTGCACACTGCTAATTTTCCCCAAGCAGGCTGCTCTAGACAAGGGCTTCCACTGGCGTGCAGCAACCTCTCCCTCCTGTGCTGAACTCTGGGCAGAGCTGAATCCCTCTGACAAGATTTTACTTCATTTCAGGACGGGTCAAGTGAACGAACCCTTCTCAGGAAGCCACAGCAGACGCTGTTTAGTGTGTCTTTGTAAATCCCACTTCTTGGGAGGCTCCCAGGGTCTCCTGGCCCAGGTGCCCATAGCCTGGAGGCAGCACTTGTGTGGTGAGGGCTGCAGGGAGCCAGGGGGTGCCTGCAGGGAGCTGGAGTTGAATGATCCCGGCTAAACTCTGGGGAGCTGGAAGTTCTGCCATCCATCCCTTCTGCAGTGAGCTGAGCTCTCTGTAGCCCATCCAGCGCTCCCAGAATTTTCAGCCTGTGCTGTTGTGCAGGTGACAGGACGTGTGTTGGGAATGTGACTGACAGCGGGAGAGCAGCTCACCTTTGCCAGCAGCCTGGTGGCAAAGGGGATGGGATGATGCAACCTTCAACCCCTGACTTTCCATGGGGTAACAGTGGTGTCTGGAGCTCCTCAGCCTCTCACCTGAGCTCCCCAGGGGTGTCCGAGGAGGGCAAGTGTGTCTTCGGTGTGGTGGGAGGAGGCGAGTGGTGACGTGTCCTGTTCCCTGAGCCACAGGACACCTTTGGCTGTGGTGTGGCACAAGCCCTCTGGGGTGGGTGGTCTCTGAGACCGCAGCCACCCTTCCCTGGGGTGACCTGAGTTGTATTTCCAGTGTTAATCCCTCCAGGGTTTGATTCCTGCTGATTTTCAGCCCTTGGCTGAGGAGCGTTGTTGGAGAGGGAGGAACAGCAGCACTGGCAGACACCAAACAAATACTGTACAAATAAATACCATATCACCTTATACACATGATCACAACTATCTCTACCATGACATATGTATTTACAGTGGACCAGATCTCTTCTCCCCTCCAAATAAAAGTCCAGGAGGGAAAGAAGGACAGATCCCTTCCAGTCCTTAAGCAGCAGCATCTTCTGAGGCAGCAGTCTGTCTGTCTTCTCCACATGCAGCAGCTGATAGCTGGATTTCTGCCAGCACTCACGAGGGAGGTATTCAAGCCTCTCTCGGCCCCATCGCCTCCAACCGAGGGGTCTTCCGTGGGCTTCGTAACCCCAGACAAGGTCGTATCACCACGTCATATCACGAAGACACAAGGGGGGTCTTCGTGACGGTCTGGTATCTCCAGGAGACTCAGCTCCTTGCAGGGCCTCTGTGCCCTGTCTCTCAGGCTGCCACCGTGGCAGCAGTGCAAGGGGGGGTAGAACCAAGGTCAACTCCCCCCGCATTCCTCTGGCCGTCCCGGTCCAGCTCCGGGACGCTCTGAGCTTCTCAGCTCCTCTCTCTCTCTGGTGCTGCATGTCTAAAACTCTCTCCAAAATCGGAGTCCATGTCCCTCTTCTCCAAGAGGGGTCTCAAGGGAGTTTTAGGGGATCTGGTACAGTCTTACCCCCAGAACTCTGTCTCTCAGGCTGCTGGCTCTCTTTCTCCCGGCTCTCCTTCCAGGAGTCCTTTCTCTGGTGCTGCATGTTGTTTCTGCTGCTCCTTCAGTTCAGGTCCTTATCTCCTGGCTCTCTGCCACCGTTTCTCTGGTCAGTGCCGGCTGCTGCTCTGCGCCCATGGAGAAAACATCTCCCAGCATAGCTACAGGCACCTAGCCCAGCTTTATGCTGTTCCAGGTCCCTGCAGGCCCCCAGCCAGGGGCTGGGAGGGCCCAGAGGGCCCCAAGGGGCTCAGAGCCCCCCTACCTCGTGGCTCACAACATGGCCACCACTCCAACAACAACCAAAACTACAACTCATCTCTTCCGGTCTGGTTGTGATATGTTTACATTTCTGCAGGAGCACCCATTGGACAGAACTTCAAAACTTCCAGGGGTTTCCACTCCTTGGGGTCTACCACTTTTCTCAGCCTCTGGGGAAAAACAAGGTTCAAACCACGACAACCTTGTTCACCCCTTCCTGTGATTGGGTGTTCCTGTAAGCCCCTTGAGACTTCTAATGGGTTAACCTGTGATTCTCCCTAACCCTAAAAATGTAACAACCCCCAACAATAGACTCCCTCTTGCCTCCTCTCCACACCGGTGTGCTGTCTCTGTACCAGCCATGGGACCACGTGGGTGCTGGGGGGAGGGGAGGGCACCTCTCCCTTTCAGGCTCGGGGCCTGAAAAACCCCTGAAGAAACCCCTGGAGTTCCCTTTCCCCGTCCCTCCAGACGTCGGAATGGTTCTTCAGATGGAGGTGGAACTGGAACGTTGTGGGTGGGGTAAGGGATCTAGAAATGACTGGAGCAATGGCAATGTAGGATGGTTGCCATGGTAACTGATCATCTCAATGGGAGTGTATGATGGTTGCCATGGTAACCAACCCCAGCAATCTCTCCTACTTGCAGGGGCCGGGACCAGTTTATCACTGGGTGGCTGCCACCAAAACTGTGTATTTTACACCCTCTGGGTCATTTCTGAGGAACTCCTAAGAATGGATCCTTTGCAGCAGCTGCCCAGGGCCCACCTGCCACCTCAGCCTACAAGCTGGCCATGAAAGAACTGTGCAAGGAGTGTTCCTTTGCCTTCACACCCAGGACTCTGCTGTCAGAACTCCCCTCCGGGGAGGCATTAGCACCTTCACCCCCAGCCTGAGGGGTCATCTCTGCCAATGGGCCGCCTTGGACTGGCAGAACAGGCAGCTGCAACACCCAGACCATCACACACTCCAGAAATACCCCGGGACTCACAGAGTTCAATCGCCCATTGTCAAACTCCCTGCCCTGGGGGAGGTGCTGCACATCCCCACCTGAACCTGAGCACATTTACTCTTGGGCTTTGGGCACTTCTGCTACCACTCGTGGCATGGAGAGGAGGAGCAGAACTCCAACAGGACTGGGACTGGAACTCTCCACAGGACTGCCATCATTACCTCAACACAGCTGCCACCATCATCTGCACCAACAGCGTTTCCTTTCCTTTTCCTTTGCACCCTGGGGCCCACGTGGTGCTCAGCACTGTTCTCTTCTTGTCCCAGGCTGCTGGCTTATACAGCTATTTGTGTGGGTTAGAACCAGTTTTCTCTGTACCATTGTATTTCTTGTCATCTTCTCAGGAAATTGTGAGTCTGACTTGTAATCCCTCGGGAGGGTTCATTTCTCCCTCCGGTTTACTTTTAACCCAGCACACGACGGGAGCGTAGGATGGTTGCCATGGTAACTGACCGTGGCAAGGGGGCTCAGTGCCGTTGCCCACGGCTTCCACTTCTGCAAATTGGCTTCACTCCCCTTCTGCTGCAGCAGCCTCAGCCACTCGTCGGGGGGGCCCCACACAGCAGCTTCCCCCCTCCGTGAGGTTCTGCAGCAGCCCAGAGTCCCTTTGGCCCCACAAGGTCCTGCAGTGTCCCCATGGCCCCTTGATTCCGGGAGGCTCCACAGTGTCCCAGGGTCTCCCTGCTTCCAGGAGTTTCCCCAGTGTCCCAGCTTTCCTTTGGTTCCATGAGACCCAGATGTGAAGCAGTGGCCCCTCGATTCCACGAGGCTTTGCAGTGTCCCGAGGGCTCCTTTCTGCCCTCAGGTTCTGCACAGTCTCAGGGTTCCTCTGCTTTCAGGAGGTTCCGCAGTGTCCCGATGGCCCCTCGATTCCAGGACCATCCCAAACGTCCCAGCCTTCCTTTGCTTCTAGGAAGCCCTGCATGTCCAAATGGCCCCTTGATGCCATGAGTTTTCACAGGGTCCCCATTTGCCCTTGCTTCCATGAGGACCTGCACTGCCACAACGGTCCCTTGATTCCATGAGGTTCCAGTCTCCCAGGGCTTCTTCATCTCCGTGAGACTCCGCAGGGTCACAACGGTCCCTTGATTCTGTCAGATTCCACAGTGTCCCAGGATTCCTTTGCTTCCCTGGGCCCTGCACAGTCACAATGGACTGTTGATTCCATCAGGTTCCACGGTGTCAAAACGGCCCCTTGATTCTGGGAGGTTCCACAGCATCCCAAGATTCCTTTGGATCCACAAGGCCCAGCAGTGTCACAATGGCCCCTTGATTCCATGAGGTTCTTCAGTGGCACAATGGCCCTTTGTTTCTATGAGGTTCCACAGTGTCCAAGGATTCCTTTGGTTCCATGAAGCCCTGCAGTGTCACAATGGGTTGTTGATTCCGTGCAATCCTGCAGGGTCACAAAGGCCACTTGGTTCCACGAGTTTCCTCAGTGTCCCAGGCTTCCCTTGGTTCCATCAGGTCCTGCAGGGTCACAGGCACCCCTTGCTCCCATGTGGTTTCCCAGTGTCCCAGGTTTCATTTTATTCCAGGAGGCCCTGCAATGGCACAATGGCCACACAATTCCATGGGGTTCCCCAGTGTCCCAATGGTCCATTGATTCCATGAAGTTCCAAACTGTCCCAGGGTTCCTTTGGTTCCATGAGGTCCCCCGTGTCACACTGGTCACTTGATTCCAGGAGATTCTGCAGTCTCCCAGCTTTCCTTCAGATCCATGAGGCCCTCCAGCGTCACAATGGCCCTTTGATTCCAGGAAGTTCCACACTCTCCCAGAATTCCTCTGCTTCCATGAGCTTCGCAGGGTCTCAATAGGCCCTTGAGTCCATGAGGTTCCAAACTGTCCCAGGCTTCCTTTGGTTCCAGGAGACCCTGAAGTGTCACAACAGCTCATTGATTCCCTGACTTTCTCTGGTGTCACAATGGCCCCCTTGATTCCAACAAAGGCACCCTATCTAAATTTGTTCTTTGCAAACTGTCCTTGCTGTCACCTCCTGGCATGGCCAGGCATGGGCACTGACCACTCACCTGTTTGCACGTGACCAGTGAATCCGAACAATCGGCCCCAAAGACTGCTCAGAGACATTCTTTTATCTTTAAGCAGCAAGGTATTTGTTTATTCAACCTTGGGAGCAAGCCAGCTCGTGCTGGACAATGTTCCTCAACTTGAAAGTGCAAAACTAAGCAAATTTATACGCTTTAGATACAGGGTTACCTCATTTATTATACATATTAATAAGCAGGCTGGTCTCTGGGCAGAGTCTTTCCAGACATGCCCAGTCTTCTACTGTGGGGGGCTTCTCCTCAAGCCTTCATCCCTCTGGTGGTCGCCATGGACGTCTTCCTCAATTTGACCTCTTCAATCAGGTGACCTGAATTCTTCAAGCTTGCAAAATCCTGGCTCTGGGCCTTCTAGATCTTATTCAAACATCTGGGTTACCTAATTTATTACTGTGTGTGTACTACTCCTATTCTTTCTATAATAAGGCCTTTGGTCCAGTGACCAGAACAGAACATGAGATTAACCAGTGCTCCGAAAATGTTCTTCCAGCAAAACAGGTATTGGGTTTCTCAGCAGGCCAAGATATCTCAGTTAACTCTTCTAGGCCTGGCTCCTGTTTCAATCCTCCTTCTGGCCCTTCTTGTGGATGGGCATCACATGAGCACCTCCACTCATCGGGTCCTCCCTAGTGAGCCAGGACTGATGGTAAATGATGGAAGGTTTCTGCTGAGCTCTCCCTCCAGCTCCCTCAGCACCCTTGGATGAATCCCTTCTGGTCCCATAGACTTGGGAGTGTCTCAGTGGCTCAGCAGATCACCAGCTGCTTCCTCCTGGATTACAGAGGGTCCATTCTGCTCCCTGTCCTTGTCTACCAGCCCAGGGGGCTGGTTGTCCTGAGGATAACAGGCCTTTCTGTTAAAGACTGAGGCAAAGAAGGCATTAAATGCCTTGGCCTTTTCCTCATCCTTGGTGACAGTGTTCCCCCCGGTGTCCAATAAAGGATGGAGATTTTCCTGTGCCCTCCTTTTGTTGATGATGTATTATATAAACCCTTTTTATTACCCTTTACAGAAGTAGCCAGATTGAGTTCTAGCTGAGCTTTTACCTTTCTAATTTTCTCTCTACATGGCCTAACAACATCCTTGTACTCTTCCTGAGCTGCCTGCCCCTTCTTCCAAAGGTCATAAACCCTTTTTATTCCCCCAGTCCCAGAAAAGTTCCCTGCTCAGCCAGGCCAGTCGTCTTCCCTGCTGGCTCATCTTGCAGCACACATGGACAGGCTGCTCCTGGGCCTTCAAGATTTCCTTCTTAGAGTATGTCCAGCCTTCCTGGACCTCTTTGTTATTAAGGACTGTTTTGCAGGACACTGTCTCAACCATTTCAGTGTCCTGAACAGGCCAAAGTCCACCCTCCAGAAGTCTAAGGTAGAAGTTTATTGACCCCTTCCTTACCTTTTGATCCCTTAGAAGCTGGACCGGGATGGCCAGACAGAATGCAGAGGGGGTGACCTTGGCCCCCCCGCTGCTGCTGCTTACCCAATTGGATGAACAAGATGATAACCATAGCTGTTGTTTCTTTATTTACTTTTATTTCAATTTTGACATTTGTTCCTTGCATAATTATCTGCATTCAAAATTTGTTCTTAAGGAGTGTCTCAGCTAATATCATCATAGAAAACAAGAAGGGGGTGATGCGGGGAGCATGGAGGAGGAAAGGGAGAAGTTTGCGAGGTGGAGAAGGCAGCTGCGAGAGACCAGAGCTGAAGAGGCGACAGAGGAGGACGTGGATTCTGGGCATTCAGTGTCCAGTTATGAAGACTGAGACTGTTTTACAGACTAGGACTGAACAGGATTGTTAACAAAAGTTACGAATGTATTGTACCTCAGTTTATGCCAAATGTTTTCACAGTTTTCTCCTCATGTTTATTACCTATTTTCTGACTGGCTGCAATCTGCTGCATTGCAGATGTTTTCCTTATTGGCTCCTATTTCTCCCTTATTCCCTCCTTTCCCTTCTGACTGGTCCATGTCCCTGCCTGTCCTATGCTCCTCCCTGGTTTCTGGAACCTTCTCCTGCCGCCCTATGAATAGGGGTGGCACACCCTAATAAGGCTGCAATAGCTTCGAGCTACCACTCTGCACGAACCCCCGGCTGTCGCGGCTTCTCTCCCCTGCGACTGTGACAGATGGTGCCCAACTAGCGGGGCACAGTGGTGGTTCTCTTACTCTAAGGGAACTCCTCTGCCTGCGCAGGGCACAGGCACCCTTGGAAGACAGGTGTTGCCCCGGCCTCAGGAGGAACATGCTAATTCTACACTTGTGCTGTACACATTAACTAAAAACAGAAACGGGAAAGAAGACAGGTAATGCGAGTGTAGTAAACATGTCACAGAAAAATCAGGATTGCAACTGAACACTTCATTCTCCAGGTGAAATGGTTCCCCCACTGCTGTACATCCCAGATTCTTCACACACGCAAAATGTTAAAACACTTAAAATCCAGGATTCCCAGGACTCTGCCTGAGATTTTGTGTAGAGCTCGCTGGGTAATTCAGCTCTGCTCTGGGTTGCACTTTGGCTGCTGTTGCTTTCACTTGTTTGAAACCAGGCAGTGGATGGATCTGCCCTGGCACAGCAGGAACCAGCTCACAGGAGGGAGAAAAGCCCTAACAATTATCTCAGTCTTCCGGCAGCACGAGCACTTCCCAACACAGCAAGCCCAGGGAGTGCAGGGGGTGGGGGGCCAAGCTCAAGAGAAATGTAATGAGTGCCAGACTTTAATTTTGTTGATCAATGCTTCACCAGCTCAGGAGTTGTCTATGCATCTGTATCATGGCCTCGTCTTCTGAAGCACTTTCTATCAGCACACCTGCAAAAGATTAAAGAGCCAAGAGGAAGTGAAAATTAAACACACACAGGAATTGGGTAGAGATCCAGCTACATCTGACTTGGTAGGTTCTGAAAGCTGTGTTTTCAGATGTCTCGTGCCCTGTACAGAATCACAGAAACACAGACAAGGAGAGGTTGCAAGGGACCTCCAGAGATCACCTGGTCCAACCCAGATGGGACACCTGGAGCTGGGTGGTCAGAACCTCCTCCAGGGGATTTTGAATATCTCCAAGGATATCTCCACAATCTCTCTAGGAACTGGTCCCAGTGCTGAGTCACCCTCACAGTAATGAAGTTCTTCCTCGTGTTCAGGTGGAAATTGCTTTGTTTCCCTTTCTGCCCATTGCCTCCCATCCTATCACTCAGCACCACCCAGAAGAGCCTGGCTCCATCCTCCTGACCCTTCAAACACTTGTGTCCACTGATGACATCCCCTCTCAGACTTCTCTTCTCCAGACTAAACAGGCCCAGCTCCCTCAGCCTCTCCAGCCCCTGATCATCTCTGCAGCCTCAGCTGGACCCGCTGCAGGAGCTCCATGTTTCCCTTGTACTGAGGAACCCAGCACTGGACACAGCACTCCAGATGGGCCTCACCAGGGCTGCTCCTCCCTTGGCCTGCTGGCAAAGCTCTTCCGAAGGCAGCCCAGGCAGCCTTGGGCCTTCTTGGCCATTGCTGACCCTTGGCCAGCTCTCTGTCCACCAGAACCCCCAGGGCCTTCTCTGCACAGCTACTTGCCAGAGGGTCAGCCCTGAGCCTGGACTGGTGCCTGCCCTTCTTCCTGACCAGGTTCCTTGAATTGCTTGGATGGGTTGAGTGCAGCAGGGCTGGGGAAAGAGCCCAGGCCCTGTGAGCCTTCCTGAGGCCTTGGCAAAGGCCTGGGGGGCAGGATGGGGGGTAGGGATCATCCCCCTCCACGTCTGCAGACAGCATCCGTGGGCCATGGGAGACAACCCTCCGTCATGAGGAAGGTGAGTGCGTGGGAGGACTGGCAGTGGACACCTTTAGCACCCATCGGGTCAGAGCTGTCCTCACTGCCCTCAAAGACAGGGGAGAGAAGAGGGGCCTTGACCCCCTGCAGGGAACACTTCAGCATGGAGCTGTTTCAGTGTCACGGATCACAAAAGCTGTTTGTTCCCCGTGGGCAGAGGCCCAGACAAGTGGCCTTTAGTCACGGGATGGATTGTGGTGGTGATTCCCAGGACTGAAGGCAGCTTCTCTGGGCCTCTCCCCATGTCAGGGCCGTCCTTCTCCATCCCCTTTGAGGAGCTGTGCAGGACAAACTCACAGGGTGGTTTGCCTGTAGAGCAGCTTTGGCATCCAGAGAGATGGAAGTGCTTGGGAATGGCCCTGCTCACCTTGTTCTATCTCCATGTTTGCTCCGAGGAGCTGAAGGATGTGCTGTTTGGACCCCTGCCTCCCGTAGAATTCTTGTTCCAGAGTTTGAATTCTTTGGCAGAGCTGCTGAAATTTCTTGTCCATCTTGGATTCCTGGGCCCTCATCATTTTCTTCATTTTCCTGTCTGTGAAGGCAGAACAATGATCCTGGGTCACTGACTGTGATGGCTTTGCACAGTTACTGGTGGATTGAGATTGTAAACAAGTCACTCCCCTTTTGTTTCAACCTCTCCCTACTCCTCTCCAATAATGAAGGGACATAATATAATATGTCCTCTCCATATAATGAAGAGATAAAAGTACAAAAATAACAATTTAAAAAGGAAATAGCAGGAACTCCAAAGAACCAAGGGAAAATGGTTTAAGCTAAAAAGGCAGAAATTGTTTCCTAGTCCCCCTACCCCGGGACAGAAAAGCCCCAAATGGCAGCTACCACATGGTTGCCACAAGCAAAGCCAAAACATTGGGAGGCTGCCCTGCCCTCTGGACCATGCAGGGGAAAAGAAACAAATTAAACCAAACCATAGCAAACAGGTTCTCAAAGACCCACCCTCCAGGATGAGGGGATGGGGTGAATATTCATCACAAAGCTCCACGCCCTGGCTTTGGAACCATAACACTGATGCTTCCTCCTTGAGAGGCAGACCAGCTCTCTGACACAAGGATGCCCAAAGGCTCTGATTTAAGCTCCCTGCCAGAGGCTCATCTTCTTAGAACTCTCCTCTGGGTGTATATTTTCCTTCCTCACTCCCCCTCAGAAATCCTCAGCTCACAGGAATTCAATTTTGTGATGGAGGTACAATCTGGAAATGGTTTTCCCTTTGTCTTCTATCTTTTAGCAGGGAGGGAACAAGAAACTCGGAGCACATTTTCCTCCCTTTTCAGCCTCTCATTGGTGCTTTCTGTAGCTCAATTAAATATGGTTTCAGCTTTGAAAAGGGGGCCACAGGCTTCATCCTAAGGCCACAGTGCCCTGAGCCATCAGGAAGTCAAGGGGTTGCCCTGGACTGTTCTGGGCTGCTCACTGCCAGAGATTTGCTCCTGCAGCAAGAACAGGACCCCCAGGCAGGTGAGGCCCATCTTGTCTCCCCTTTCCCTGCCCGGGGTGCAACAGGCTGTGCCCCAACACACACTGTGTCCTGCCTGAGCCAGGCCCAGGAGCACCATCTGGGGCTCAGCAGGCCCACTGGGGTGTCTGTGCCCCAGCTGACTCCTTCCCTTCCCAGCACCAGCTCTTCAGGGAGAGCTGTTCTGCACAGGCCCCTGTGCTCAGAGACACCTGCAGTGCTCATGGAGCTGGGTCTCCTTGTGGATCTTCAACAGGAAGACAAGGTTGGGATCACATGTGCCCCAAGACGGCCCCAGGAGTGGGGAGTGGGAGAAGGGGAGTGGGGAAAGGGAGAGAGACGCTGACAGGACTGCAAGGGGGGAACCTTAACA
>NW_021937938.1:0-8269 GCF_001715985.3 Manacus vitellinus
GGAACAGTCGTCCTACAACCCCCCTCCCAGCTACAGCCAGCAGGGCCAGGACAGCTCCGGCGCCTGTGAGTCCTTTTGGGGGGAAATCACCCGGATTTGGGGTCGTTTGGGGGATTTGGGGTCATTTTGGGGTGAAATCAGCCTGATTTGGGGTCTGGAACATGGGTACAGTCAATAGGAACAGTCGTCCTACAACCCCCCTCCCAGCTACACCCAGCAGGGCCAGGACAGCTCTGGGGGGTGTGAGTCCTTTTGGGGTCGTTTTGGGGGGATTTGGGGTCATTTTGGGGGGTTTGGGGTCATTTTGGGGGGTTTTGGGGTGTGTAACAGGGGGGTGCAGTCAATAGGAACAGTCGTCCTACAACCCCCCTCCCAGTTTGGGTTGAACTGCCCGGTTTTGGGTTATAAATGTCATTTTGGGGCAGAATAAGGCGGAGTTGGGGCAGGACGGCCCCGATTTGGGTCAAAATCACCCAGATTTGGGTCAAAATCAGCCAAATTTGGGTCAAAACGCCCCAGTTTGGGTGAAAATGTCCCAGTTTGGGTCGAAAATGCCCCAGTTTGGGTCGAAAATGCCCCAATTTAGGTCAAAACATCTGAATTTGGGTCAAAATGTTCTGATTTGGGTCAAAATGTCCCAATTTGGGTCAAAATGCTCTGATTTGGGTCGAAATGTCCCTATTTGGGTCAAAATGTCCTGATTTGGTTTGAAACGGCCCAGTTTGTGTCACAATCAGCCAGATTTGGGTCAAAATGTCTCAGTTTAGGTCAAAATGCCCCAATTTGGGTTGAAATGTTCCAGTTTGGGTCAAAATGCCCCAATTTGGGTCAAAGTGTCCGGATTTGGGTCAAAATGCCCCAATTTGGGTCAAAATGTCTCAATTTGGGTCAAAATGCCCTGATTTGGGTCAAAACCCCCCAATTTGGGTCAAAAATGCCATGATTTGGGTCAAAACCCGCCGATTTGGGTCAAAACACCTCAATTTGGGTCAAAATGTCCCAATTTGGGTCAAAACCCCCCGATTTGGGTCAAAAATGCTGCGATTTGGGTCAAAACACCCCGATTTGGGTCAAAATACCTCAGTTTGGGTGGAAACGCTCCGATTTGGGTCGAAAACGCCGCAATTTGGGTCAAAACGCCCCGATTTGGGTCGAAAACGCCGCAATTTGGGTCAAAATACCTCAATTTGGGTTGAAACGCCCCGATTTGGGTCGAAACGCCCCGATTTGGGTCAAAACGCCCCAATTTGGGTCGAAACCCCCCGATTTGGGTCAAAAACGCCCCGATTTGGGTCGAAAACACCGCAATTTGGGTCAAAATACTGTGATCTGGGTCAAAATGCCCCGATTTGGGTCGAAACGCCCCAATTTGGGTCAAAATGTCCCAATTTGGGTCAAAAATGTCCTGATTTGGGTCAAAATGCCCCGATTTGGGTCAAAACACCTCAATTTGGGTCAAAATACTGTGATCTGGGTCAAAATGCCCTGATTTGGGTCAAAACACCCCAATTTGGGTCAAAACACCTCAATTTGAGTCGAAACACCCCAATTTGGGTCAAAATGCCCCGCTTTGGGTCAAAACGCCCCAATTTGGGTCAAAACGCCCCAATTTGGGTCAAAACACCTCAATTTGGGTCAAAACACCTCGATTTGGGTCAGAATACCTCAATTTGGGTCAAAACGTCCCAATTTGGGTTGAAAATGCCGCGAGTTGGGTCAAAACCCCCTGATTTGGGTCAAAACGCCCCGATTTGGGTCGAAACACCCCAATTTGGGTCAAAGATGCCGCGATTTGGGTCAGAATATCTCAGTTTGGGTCAAAACGCCCCGATTTCGGTCGAAATGCCCCGATTTGGGTCAAAACACCTCAATTTGGGTCAAAACGCCCCAATTTGGGTCAAAACGCCCCAATTTGGGTCGAAACGCCCCGATTTGGGTCGAAACACCTCAATTTGGGTCGAAACCCCCCGATTTGGGTCGAAAGCCCCAATTGTGGAGGTTCTGAGCCCGTTCTTGTCTCCTCAGCCAACAGCTACGGGCAGGAGCAGGCGTCGCTGAGCTCGGGGGGCTACCAGGAGCCGGGGGGCTACGGCGGCGGCGGCGGGCGCGGGCAGGCGGAGCGGCAAGCGCTGGCCGCGGCGCGGCTACAGGCCGGGCGGCTACGACGAGGGGGCCAGAGCAGGCGCGGCGGTCGAGGAGCCAAACCTGGGTAGTACCGGGGAACCCCGAAACAGGGGAGGGGGGACCCCAAAAACGGCCCGGGGGGAGGGGGGAGGGGCTGGAGGGGCACCAAAAATTAGGGGGGAAAAAGGGGGTTTGGGGGAAGAAATGGGGTTTTTGGGGGAAGAAAAATGGGGGTTTGGAGGAGAAGAAAGAGGGTTTTGGGTAAGGAGGAAATGGGGTTTTTTGGGTAAAGGAAAAATTGGTTTTTGGGTGAAGAAAAATGGGTTTTGGGTGAAGGAAAATGGTTTTTGGGTAAGGAAAAAAATGGGTTTTTTGGGGAAAGAAAAATGGTTTTTGAGTGAAGAAAAAGAGGTTGTTGGGTAAGGAAAAAATGTTTTTTTTGGGTGAAGAAGAAATTGGTTTTTGAGGGGAAAAAAGTGGTTTTTTGGTAAAAAATGGTTTTTTGGTAGAAGGTTTTGGTTAAAGAAAAAAAATTATGTGTTGGTTAAAGAAAAAAAATTGGGGTTTTGGCTAAAGAAAAATATTGGTTTCTGGTTAAAGAAAAAAAGTGGGTTTTTGGTAAAAAAAAAAGTGGTTTTTTTAATTAAAAAAAAAGGTTTTTGGGGGAAAGAAGAAATGGTTTTTTAGTAAAAAAATAAGGTGGTTTTTGGGGTAAGGAAAAAATTGGTTTTTGGGTAAAGAAGAAATTGGTTTTTGAGGGGAAAAAAGTGGTTTTTTGGTAGAAGGTTTTGGTTAAAGAAAAAAATTGGTTCTTGGTTAAAGAAAAAAATTGGTTTTTAGGTACAGAAAAAATGGGTTTTTGGTAAAAAAAAAGGTGGTTTTTTAATATAAAAAATAAAGGTTTTTGGGGAAAAGAAGAAATGGTTTTTTAGTAAAAAAAAGAGGTGGTTTTTGAGTAAGAAAAAAATTGGGTTTTGGGGTAAAAAATGGTTTTTTAGTACAAGTTTTTGATTAAAGAAAAAATTGCTTTTTGGTTAAAGAAAAAAATTGGTTTCTGGTAAAAAAAAATTGGGTTTTGGTTAAAGAAAAAAATTGGGTTTTGGGTAAAAAAAATTGGTTCTTGGGTAAAGAAAAAATGGGTTTTTCGGTTAAAAAATGGTTTTTTGGTCAAAATGGTTTTTTTAGTAAAAAAAAAGGTGGTTTTTTAGTAAAAAAAGGGATTTTAGGTAAAGAAAAAATTGGTTTCTTGGTAAAGAAAAAATTGGGTTTTGAATAAAAAAGGTGGTTTTTTGGTAAAAGAAAAAAAGGTGGTTTTCTAGTAAAAAAATGGTGGTTTTTAGGTAAAAAGAAAGGTATTTGGATTAAAAAAAAGGTGGATTTTAGGTGAAAAAATGGTGGTTTTTAGGTAAAAAAAATAAAAGGTGATATTTGAGTAACAACCCTGATTTTTAGGTGGGAAAAAAAAGGTATTTGGGTAAAAAAAACTTTGTTTTTTAGGTAAAAAAAAAGGTATTTGGGTAAAAAATACATTGGTTTTTAGGTAAAAAAAGTGTTTGGGTAAAAACCTGGATTTTAGGTCAAAGAGAAAGGTATTTGGGTGAAAGAAATGGTGGTTTTGAGGTAAAAAAAGGTGGTTTTTAGATTAAAAAAAGAGGTGGTTTTTGGGTAAAAAATCCTGGTTTTTTTAGGTTAAAAAAAAAGGTGATATTTGGGTAAAAAATCCTTGATTTTTAGTCAAAGAAAAGGTATTTGGGTAAAAAAAATCATTGGTTTTTAGGTGAAAAAAACCTGTGGTTTTTTGGTAAAAAAAAGGTGGTTTTTAGGTAAAAAAAAAGGTGGATTTTAGGTGAAAAAAAGATGGATTTGGGTAAAAAGAACTTTGGTTTTTAGGTAAAAACAAAGGTTTTTGGGTAAAGAAAAAAAAAGTGGATTTTAGTTAAAAAAAGAGGTGTTTGGGTAAAAAAAGGTGGTTTTTAGGTTAAAAAAAAGGTATTTGGGTAAAAAAAAGTGGTTTTTAGGTTAAAAAAAAGGTATTTGGGTGAAAAAAAGTGGTTTTTAGGTTAAAAAAAAGGTATTTGGGTAAAAAAATGGTTTTTAGGTTAAAAAAAAAGGTATTTGGGTAAAAAAAAGGTATTTTGGTAAAAAAAAAAAGTGGTTTTTAGGTTAAAAAAAAAGGTATTTGGGTAAAAAAAAGGTATTTTGGTAAAAAAAAGTGGTTTTTAGGTTAAAAAAAAAGGTATTTGGGTAAAAAAAAGTGGTTTTTAGGTTAAAAAAGAGGTATTTGGGTAAAAAAAAGTGGGGTTTAGGTTAAAAAAAAGGTATTTTGGTAAAAAAAAGTGGTTTTTAGGTTAAAAAAAGGTATTTGGGTGAAAAAAGAGTGGTTTTTAGGTTAAAAAAAAGGTATTTGGGTAAAAAAAAGGTATTTTGGTAAAAAAAAGTGGTTTTTAGGTTAAAAAAAAGGTATTTGGGTGAAAAAAAGTGGTTTTTAGGTTAAAAAAAAGGTATTTGGGTGAAAAAAAGTGGTTTTTAGGTTAAAAAAAGGTATTTGGGTAAAAAAAAAGTGGTTTTTAGGTTAAAAAAAAGGTATTTGGGTAAAAAAAAGGTATTTTGGTAAAAAAAAAAGTGGTTTTTAGGTTAAAAGAAAGGTATTTTGGTAAAAAAAGGTGGTTTTTAGGTTAAAAAAAAAGGTATTTGGGTAAAAAAAAGGTATTTTGGTAAAAAAAAAGTGGTTTTTAGGTTAAAAAAAAGGTATTTGGGTGAAAAAAAGTGGTTTTTAGGTTAAAAAAAAAGGTATTTGGGTAAAAAAAAGGTATTTTGGTAAAAAAAAAGTGGTTTTTAGGTTAAAAAAAAGGTATTTGGGTGAAAAAAAGTGGTTTTTAGGTTAAAAAAAAGGTATTTGGGTGAAAAAGAAAGTGGTTTTTAGGTTAAAAAAAAAGGTATTTGGGTAAAAAAAAGGTATTTTGGATTAAAAAAAATGGTTTTTAGGTTAAAAAAAAGGTATTTTGGATTAAAAAAAGTGCTTTTTAGGTTAAAAAAAGGTATTTTGGTAAAAAAAAGTGGTTTTTAGGTTAAAAAAAAGGTATTTGGGTAAAAAAAAGGTATTTTGGTAAAAAAAAAAAGTGGTTTTTAGGTTAAAAAAAGGTATTTGGGTAAAAAAAAGGTGGTTTTTAGGTTAAAAAAAAAGGTATTTGGGTAAAAAAAAGGTATTTTGGTAAAAAAAAAAAGTGGTTTTTAGGTTAAAAAAAAGGTATTTTGGATTAAAAAAAGTGGTTTTTAGGTTAAAAAAAAGGTATTTTGGTAAAAAAACCACTGAGGTAAAAAAAGAGTGGAAATCCTTAAATGATTGAAAGGGTTAAAATGGAAAGAAATGATTAAAAATAAGAAATTTAAAGTGATTTAAAGGTGCCAAAGGTCCCCTCCAGCCTCTGGTCCCGGCAGGAAACAAAAGGCCAAAAAAAAAACCCCAAAAAAGAGGCCGAAAGGTGCATTTTGAGGTCACTGCAGAAAGAAAATAAACCCCCCAAAAAATGGGTGGTGTCGGTTTTGGGGCCAAAAGGCGCCGCTTTGGGCAACCTGGAGTCAAAAATGGCAAGTCCTGGGTGCTTAAAATCACCAAAAAAATCGGTTTATTGGTTAAAAATGGTCCAAGAATGGTGGAAAACTGGTGGAAAAATGAGAATATTGTGGTTTGGGTTGGTGTGTGTGAGTGAAAGCCTCGAGAATTCGGATTTTTGGGGGGAAAAAGCTGCTTTTTGGGGCAGTTTGGAGGTGAGTATGGGGGGGAGAGGGGGGGGTTGTGTTGTGCTTTTAACGAATTCTGCCTTTTGTGCTGCAGGTGTTGAAAAAACTTTGGCAACTCCCGGGAGTTTTGGGTTGAAAAAAGGCAGGAAAGGGGTAAAAAATATGGGGGGGAAGGCAGGAAAAAAAATGTTGGGGAAAAGGGGGGAAAAAAGGGGGAAAAATTAAAAAAAAAATTAGGAAAAAGGGGGAAAATAAGGGCAAAAAATTAAAAAAAAATTGAGAAAAAGGGGTAAAAAAAGGCTTAAAAAATCAAGGAAAAAATCAAGAAAAAGGGGCAAAAAAAGGCCTAAAAATAAGAAAAAAAAATCAAGAAAAAGGGGCAAAAAAAGGCCTAAAAATAAGAAAAAAAAATCAAGAAAAAGGGGTAAAAAAAGGCCTAAAAATAAGAAAAAAAAAATCAAGAAAAAGGGGCAAAAAAAGGCCCAAAAAATCAAAAAAAAAATTAAGAAAAAGGGGCAAAAAAAGGCCCAAAAAATCAAGAAAAAGGGCAAAGAAAATGGCCAAAAAATAAACAAAAAAATCAAGAAAAAGGGCAAAAAAAATGCCAAAAAATCAAGAAAAAGGGGTAAAAAAAGGCCCAAAAAATCAAGAAAAAAAATCAAGAAAAAGGGGCAAAAAAAGGCCCAAAAGATGAAGAAAAAGGGGCAAAAATGCCCAAAAAATAAAAAAAAAGAATTAAGGAAAAGGGGCAAAAAAAGGCCCCAAAAAATCAAGAAAAAGGGTCAAAAAAAGGCCCAAAAAATCAAAAAAAAAATCAAGAAAAAGGGGTAAAAAAAGGCCCAAAAAATCAAGAAAAAGGGCAAAGAAAATGGCCAAAAAATAAACTAAAAAAATTAAGAAAAAGGACAAAAAAAGGCCCAAAAAATCAAAAAAAAAATCAAGAAAAAGGGGGAAAAAAAGGCCCAAAAAATCAAGAAAAAGGGGGAAAAAAAGGCCCAAAAAATCAAGAAAAAGGGCAAAGAAAATGCCAAAAAATAAGCAAAAACAATCAAGAAAAAGGGGCAAAAAAAATACCAAAAAAATCAAGAAAAAGGGGCAAAAAAAGGCCCAAAAAATAAAAAAAAAATTAAGAAAAAGGGGCAAAAAAAGGCCCAAAAAATCAAGGAAAAGGGGCAAAAATGCCCAAAAAATTTTAAAAAAAATCAAGAAAAAGGGCAAAAAAAGGCCCAAAAAAATCCAGAAAGAGGGTCAAAAAAAGGCCCAAAAAAATCAAGAAAAAAGGGGTAAAAATGCCCAAAAAATTTTAAAAAAATCAAGAAAAATGGCAAAAAAATGCCCAATAAAGTAAAAAACAAATCAAGAAAAAGGGGCAAAAAAAAGCCCAAAAAATCAAAGAAAAAGTCAAGAAAAATGTACCAGGAAAGCTCAAAAATCAAGAAAAAGGGCACAAAAAGGCCAAAAAAATCGAAAAACAAGAAAAAATGCCCCAAAAATCAAAAAAAAAAAAGAAGAAAAAACGGGGCAAAAAAATGCCCAAAAAATCAGAAAAAAAACATTTAAAAAAAAGGAAAAATTGCCCAAAAAATATAAAAAATTCTGAAGGTAGAAGAAATACCAAAAAAAAGGGCAAAAATGCCAAAAAAATCAGAAAAAAGAAATCAAAAAAATTAAAGTGAAATGCCCCCCCAAAAAACATCAAAAAAAGGGCAAAAAAAGTCCAAAAATCAGAAAAAAAAAAGGAGGGGGCAAAAAAGTCCAAAAAAAAAAAAAAAGGCAAAAAAGAAAAAACAGCAAGAAAAGCCAAAAATAAAAAAAAAGGGCAAAAGAGGCCAAAAAATTAAAAAAAAAATCAAGTAAGAAGGACAAAAAAAGGCCCCAAAAATCCCAAAGTAAAATTAAGACAAAGAGGCAAAGAAAGCCCAAAAAATTGCCCGAAAATTTTAAAAAAAAAATCAAAGAAAGGGGCAAAAAATTGCTGAAAAAATAGAAAAAAAAAACCAAAAAAAAGAGGAAAAAATGTCCAAAAAAATAGGAAAAAATGTCAAAAAAAATAGGAAAAAATGTCAAAAAAAATAGGAAAAAATGTCCAAAAAAAATAGAAAAAATGTCCAAAAAAATAGGAAAAAATGTCCAAAAAAATAGGAAAAAATGTCCAAAAAAATGGGAAAAAATGTCAAAAAAATAGGAAAAAATGTCAAAAAAAAATAGGAAAAAATGTCCAAAAAAATAGGAAAAAATGTCCAAAAAAATAGGAAAAAATGTCAAAAAAAATAGGAAAAAATGTCCAAAAAAATAGGAAAAAATGTCCAAAAAAACGGGAAAAAATGTCAAAAAAAATGGGAAAAAATGTTAAAAAAATAGGAAAAAATGTCAAAAAAAATAGGAAAAAATGTCCAAAAAATGG
>NW_021937939.1:0-5253 GCF_001715985.3 Manacus vitellinus
TATGGGGTTTGAGCCCAAAAATATGGGGTTTGATCCCAAAATGAGGGGGTTTGACCCCAAAATTTGAGGTTGTGACCCCAAAATTGGGGGGTTTGAACCCAAAATGGGGGTTTTGAGCCCAAAATGGAAGGTTTTTACCCTAAAATGTGGGGGGCTGACCCCAAAATAAGGGGGTTTGACCCCAAAATAAGGGGGTTTGACCCCAAAAATATGGGGTTTGATCCCAAAATGAGGGGGTTGGACCCCAAAATTTGAGGTTGTGACCCCAAAATTGGGGGTTTTGACCCCAAAATAAGGGTTTGTGACCCCGAAATGGGGGGTTTTGAGCCAAAAATGTGGGGGTTGACCCCAAAATTTGAGGTTGTGACCCCAAAATTGGGGGTTTTGACCCCAAAATTTGAGGTTGTGACCCCAAAATTGGGGGGTTTGAACCCAAAAAAAGGGGGTTTGAGCCCAAAATGGGGGATTGTGGCCCCAAAATAAGGGGGTTTGACCCCAAAAATATGGGGTTTGAGCCCAAAAATATGGGGTTTGATCCCAAAATGAGGGGGTTTGACCCCAAAATTTGAGGTTGTGACCCCAAAATTGGGGGGTTTGAACCCAAAATGGGGGTTTTGAGCCCAAAATGGAAGGTTTTTACCCTAAAATGTGGGGGGCTGACCCCAAAATAAGGGGGTTTGACCCCAAAAATATGGGGTTTGATCCCAAAATGAGGGGGTTTGACCCCAAAATTTGAGGTTGTGACCCCGAAATTAAGGGGTTTGACCCCAAAATGTGAACTTCAACCCTAAAATGGGCGGTTTGACCCCAAAATGGAGGGTTTAGAACCCAAAATCAAGGGGTTTGACCCCAAAATCTGGGGTTGTGATCCCAAAATGGGGTATTTTGACCCCAAAATCGAGGGGTTTGACCCCAAAATTGAGGGGTTTGACCCTAAAATGGAGGGTTTAGACCCCAAAATGGGGGGTTTTGACCCCAAAAAATGGGGTTTAACAAAAAAAGGGGGGTGTTGACCCCAAAATCGAGGGGGTTGACCCCAAAATTGAGGGGTTCTGACCCCAAAATTGAAAGGTTTGACCCTAAAATGGAGGGTTTAGACCCCAAACTGGGGGGTTTTGTCCCCCAAAAAATGGGGTTTAACCCAAAAAGGGGGGTTTTGACCCCGAAATGGAGGGGTTTGACCCCAAAATGGAGGGGTTTGACCCTAAAATTGAGGGGTTATGACCTCAAATTGAAAGGTTTGACCCTAAAATGGAGGGTTTTGACCCCAAAATGGGGGATTTTGACCCCCAAAAATGGGGTTTAACACAAAAAGGGGGGTTTAGACCCCAAAATGGAGGGGTTTGGCCCCAAAATTGAGGGGTTCTGACCCCAAAATTGAGAGGTTTGACCCTAAAATGGAGGGTTTAGACCCCAAATTGGGGGATTCTGACCCCAAAAAATGGTGTTTAACCCAAAAAGGGGGGTTTTGACCCCAAAATCGAGGGGTTTGACCCTAAAATTGAGGGGTTCTGACCCCAAAATTGAGGGGTTATGACCTCAAATTGAAAGGTTTGACCCCAAAATCGAGGGGTTTGACCCCAAAATTGAGGGGTTCTGACCCCAAAATCGAAAGGTTTGACCCCAAAATGGGGGATTTTGACCCCAAAAAATGGGGTTTAACCCAAAAAGGGGGGTTTTGACCCCAGAATGGAGGGTTTTGACCCCAAAATCGAGGGGTTCTGACCCCAAAATAAAGGGGTTATGACCTCAAATTGAAAGGTTTGACCCTAAAATGGAGGGTTTAGACCCCAAAATGGGGGATTTTGACCCAAAAAAATGGGGTTTGACACAAAAAAGGGGGGGTTTGACCCCAAAATCGAGGGGGTTGACCCCAAAATTGAGGGGTTCTGACCCCAAAATCGAAAGTTTTGACACCAAAAAATGGGGTTTGACCCCAAAATGAGGGGTTTGACCCCAAAATCGAGGGTTTTGACCCCAAAACGGGGCCGGGGGAGGGCACAAAAAAGTCCTTTTCTGCCCAATTTGGTGGGTCGGGGTCGGTGGGAGGGGCTTGCGGTGGCCACGCCCCCTCCCCGCCCCCTCATTAACATAATTAATTGTTTTTGCATGTGCTGAAAAGGCCCCCGGGACCAGGGACCGCGGCATGACCCCGGTAATTAAGGGGGGTAATTAGGGGCTAATTAAGGGGGTCGGGGGTTCAAAGGGTTAATTAGGGGTTAATTGGGGGCTTAATTAGAGGTAATTAAGGGAAGGAGGGTGTTGGGAGCTGAGGGGTGTTAATTGTGGGTTGATTGAGGTAATGGGATTAATGAGGTAATTAAAGATATGAGGGTTAATTAATGAATTAAGGGGGAATATTGGGGCTAACGGAGGTTAATTAGGGATTAATTAGGCTATAAATAGCTTTTAGTGATTAATTAAACTGCTAATTTAGTGTTAATTAGAGGATTAATTGGGTTGAAGGGGTTTCATTGGTTAATTGGTTGGTTAATTAAGGGGTTAATAGGGATTAATTGGGCTATAAAGAGATTTTGTTGGTTAATTGGGCTGATAATTTGGTGTTAATTAAAGGGGTTAATAAAGATCTATTGGGCTGATAATTTAGTGGTAATTAAGGGGTTAATAAGGATCAATTTAAGTGGTTATTTGGTGTTAATTAAAGATGTTAATAAGGGTTAATTTGGTTGATAATTTAGTGGTAATTAAAGGTGTTAATAAGGATTAATTGGGCTGAAAATTTAGTGTTCATTAAGGGATTAATAAGGAATAATTGGGCTGATAATTCATTGTTAATTAAAGGTGTTAATAAGGATTAACAGTGATGATATTTTAATCAGGAGAAATCAGGGGGAGTAATTAAGGGTGAATAATTAGGATAAAGAAGGGGGGGAGGATGATAATGAGGCCACACCCGGGGGTGAGACCATTGAGAGGGTTAATTAGCATTAATTAGCGCTAATTAAGGACTTAATTAACCCCCCCAGGCGAGCAGGACAACTCGGACAACAACACGATCTTCGTGCAGGGGCTGGGCGAGAACGTCACCATCGAGTCCGTGGCCGACTACTTCAAACAGATCGGCATCATCAAGGTACACGCGTGCCCTTGGCGTGTTCGGGGTCCCTGGCGGGTCACCGCGTGTGCTTGGCGTGTGTTCTGGGTCCTCGGTGTGTCACCGCGTGTGCTTGGCGTGTTCGGGGTCCCTGGCGTGTCACCACGTGTCCTTGGTGTGTCAGCACGTGTGATTGATGTGTTCTGAGTCCTTGGTGTGTCACTGCGTGTGCTTGGCATGTTATCACCTGTGCTTGGTGCGTTCTGAGTCCTGGGTGTGTCGTTGTATGTCCTTGGTGTGTCACTCTGTGTGCTTGGCATGTTGTCGCCTTTGCTTGGCGTGTTCCTGTGGCCTTGGTGTGTCACCACATGTCCTTGGTGTGTAAGCACATGTGCCTGGCGTGTTCCCAGTCCTGGGTGTGCTACCATGTGTGCTTGGTGTGTTCTGAGTCCTGAGTATGTCTCCACCTGTGCTTGGTGTGTTCTGAGCCCTTGGCATGTTACAACATGTGCTTGGTGTGTTCTGAATCCCGGGTGTGTCACTGCGTGTGCTCGGCATGTTTTGAGTCCTTGGTGTGTCATCACATGGCTTTGCTGTGTTCCTGGGTGTCCTGCCCCCCTTTTACCCTTGGCATGACCGTGGCATGACCTTGGCGTGTTGTCCCGTGTGGCAGACCAACAAGAAGACGGGGCAGCCCATGATCAACCTGTACACGGACCGCGAGACCGGGAAGCTCAAGGGCGAGGCCACCGTGTCCTTCGACGACCCGCCCTCGGCCAAGGCGGCCATCGACTGGTTCGACGGTGGGGACACCAAAATTCACCTTTTTCGACCCAAAAATCACCTTTTTCACCCCAAAAATCATCTTTGGAACCCCAAAAATCACCTTTTTCACCCCCAAAACCCCCTTTTTCACCCCAAAAATCACCTTTTTCACCCCAAAAAACCCTTTGGCACCCCAAAAATCATGTTTTTCGCCTCAAAAATCCCCTTTTTCACCTCAGAAATCCCCTTTTTCACCCCAAAAATCACCTTTTTCGTCCCAAAAATCCCCTTTTCAGCCGCCTCGGCCAAGGCGGCCATCGACTGGTTCGACGGTGGGGACAACAAAAACACCCTTCTCGACCCAAAATTCTGCTTTTTCACCCCAAAAATCATCTTTGGAACCCCAAAAACCCCTTTTTCACCCCAAAAATACCTTTTTCACCTCAAAAAAACCCTTTGTTTGCCCGCAACAAAATCACTTTTTTCACCCCAAAAATTCACCTTTTCCCCAAAAACCCCCTTTTCACCCCCTCGCCAAGCGGCCATCTGGATTCGACGGTAGGGACACCCAAAAACACCCTTTTTCACCCCAAAAATCACCTTCAGCACCCCCAAAAACCCCTTTGGCGCCCCAAAAATCACCATTTTCACCTCAAAAAACCCCTTTTTACCTCAAAAATCTGATTTTTTGCCCCAAAAATCCCCTTTTTCGCCCCAAAAATCACCTTTTTCACCTCAAAAAAACCCTTTTGGCACCCCAAAAAATCCGATTTTTTCACCAAAAAATCACCATTTTTCACCCCAAAAATCATCTTCTGGAACCCCAAAAACCCCTTTTTCACCCCAAAAATCACCTTTTTCACCTCAAAAAAACCCCTTTGTTGCCCCGAAAATCACTTTTTTCACCCCAAAAATCACCTTTTTCACCCCAAAAACCCCCTTTTCACCCCCCTCGGCCAAGGCGGCCATCGACTGGTTCGACGGTGGGGACACCAAAAACACCCTTTTTCACCCCAAAAATCACCTTTGGCGCCCCAAAAATCATCTTTAGCACCCCCAAAAACCCCTTTGGCGCCCCAAAAATCACCTTTTTCACCCCAAAAAACCCCTTTTTCACTACAAAAATCATGTTTTTCACCCCAAAAATCACCTTTTCCACCCCAAAAATCACCTTTTTCATCCCAAAAATTTGCTTATTCACCTCAGAAATCCCCTTTATCACACCAAAAATCACTTTTTTCATCCCAAAAATCACCTTTTTCCACCCCAAAAATCTCCTTTTCCCCCTAAAAATCCCCTTTTTCCACCCTAAAAATCCCCTTTTCAACCCCAAACCCCCCATTTCCCACCCCAAAAAAAACCCTTTTTCCACCCCAAAAATCCCCATTTTTCCCCAAAAAACCCCATTTTTCCCCAAAAAACCCCATTTTTCC
>NW_021937940.1:0-4497 GCF_001715985.3 Manacus vitellinus
TTTTCCCAGATTTTCCCCCATTTTTCCACATTTTCCTGAATTTTTCCCCATTTCCCCCCCATTTTCCACATTTTTCCCAATTTTCCTACATTTTCCCAGATTTTTTCGCATTTTCCCCCCATTTTCCCAGATTTTCCCCATTTTGTCCAGATTTTCCCAGATTTTCCCCCCATTTTCCCAGATTTTTCCCCATTTTTTCCACATTTTTCCCATGTTTTCACACATTTTCACACATTTTTCTCCAGATTTTCCCAGATTTTTTTTCCCATTTTTTCCACATTTTCCCCGATTTTTTTCTCACATTTTTCCCAGATTTGCCCAGATTTTTTCCCCCATTTTCCTGGATTTTTCCCACAATTTTCCATATTTTCCCCATTTTTCCAAAATTTTTTTTATCTTTCCCCATTTTTTCCCCATTTCCTGGATTTTCTCCCATTTTTTCCACATTTTCCCAGATTTTTCCTCATTTTTCCCAGATTTTCCCAGATTTTTCCCCATTTTTCCCAGATTTTCCCAAGATTTTTTCCCATTTTTTTAAATCTTTCCCCATTTTTCCCCATTTTCTGGGATTTTTTCCCATTTTTCTCCATTTCCCCCCATTTTTCCCAGAATTTCCAGCATTTCCTCCCTAGTTTGTCCCCATTTTCCCAGATTTCTCCCAGATTTTCCCAGATTTTTCCCTATTTTTTCCCCATTTTCCCGGATTTTTCCCAGATTTGTCCTCCACTTTTCCCAGAATTTCCCACATTTTCCCAGATTTTTCCCACATTTTTTCCCATTTTTCCCACATTTTCTCAGATTTTTCTCCAGATTTTCTTCCAGATTTTCCCACATTTTCCCACATTTTCCCACATTTTTCTTGATTTTTCCCCATTTTCCCCATTTTTCCGGATTCTTTCCCCATTTTTTCCCATTTTCACACCTTTTTCCTCATTTTCCCCCATTTTCACGGATTTCTCCTCATTTCCCCCATTTTCCCACAGTTTTTCCCAATTTTTTCACATTTTCCCAGATTTTTCCCCATTTTCCCCATTTTCCCCGGATTTTTCCCCATTTCACCCCCATTTTCTCGCATTTTTCCCCATTTTCCCACATTTTCCCAAATTTTTTCCCACATTTTCCCAGATTTTCTCCCTATTTCCCCAGATTTTTCCTCATTTTTTCCCCATTTTTTCCCAGATTTTTTCCCGATTATTTTCCCCATTTTCCCGGATTTCCCCCCTTTTTTTCCCCACATTTCCCCGGATTTTTTCCCAATTTCCCCCCATTTTCCATGATTTTTCCCACATTTTCCCAGATTTTTCCTCATTTTCCCCCATTTTTCCCAGATTTTTCCCCATTTTTCTCAGATTTTTTTCCCCATATTTCCAGTTTTCCCAGAATATTCCCCATTTTCCCCCCATTTTTTCCCTATTTTCCCAGATTTTTCCCATTTTTTCCCTTTTCCCCCCCATTTTTTCCACATTTTTCCCAGATTTTCTCCCATTTTCCCCAGAATTTCCCAGGTTTTTTCCCAATTTTTCCCCATTTTCCCAGTTTTTTCCCAATTTTTTCCCCATTTTCCCGGATTTTTTCTCGATTTCCCCCCATTTTCCCAGATTTTCCCCCATTTTTCCCACATTTTCCCAGATTTTCACACATTTTTCCCCATTTTCCTCCCATTTTCCCCATTTTTCCCAGATTTTCCTGCATTTTTCCCCATTTCCCCCCCATTTTCCCGATTTTTCCCATTTTTCCTACATTTTCCCAGATTTTTCTCCATTTTGTCCAGATTTTCCCAGGCTTCCCCCCCATTTTCCCAGATTTTTTCCCATTTTTTCCACATTTTTCCCATGTTTTCACACATTTTCACACATTTTTCTCCAGATTTTCCCAGATTTTTTTTCCCCATTTTTTCCACATTTTCCCAGATTTTTTCTCACATTTTTCCCAGATTTGCCCACATTTTTTCCACATTTTCCTCGATTTTTCCCAGAATTTCCCATATTTTCCCCATTTTTCCAAAATTTTTTTTATCTTTCCCCATTTTTCCCCATTTCCTGGATTTTCTCCCATTTTTTCCACATTTTCCCAGATTTTTCCCCATTTTTCCCAGATTTTCCCCAGATTTTTTCCCATTTTTTTAAATCTTTCCCCATTTTTCCTCATTTTCTGGGATTTTTTCCCATTTTTCTCCATTTCCCCCCATTTTCCCCAGAATTTCCAGCATTTCCCCCCCAGTTTGTCCCCATTTTCTCAGATTTCTCCCAGATTTTCCCAGATTTTTCCCACATTTTTTCCCATTTTTCCCACATTTTCTCAGATTTTTCTCCAGATTTTCTTCCAGATTTTCCCAGATTTTCCCCCATTTTTCTTGATTTTTCCCGATTTTCCCCATTTTTCCGGATTTTTTCCCATTTTTTTCCATTTTCACACATTTTTCTTCATTTTCCCCCATTTTCACGGATTTCTCCTCATTTCCCCCTATTTTCCCACAGTTTTTCCCAATTTTTTCACATTTTCCTCCATTTTTCCCCATTTTCCCCATTTTCCCCAGATTTTTCCCCATTTCACCCCCATTTTCTCGCATTTTTCCCCATTTTCCACACATTTTCCCAAATTTTTTCCCACATTTCCCCAGATTTTTTCCCAATTTCCCCCCATTTTCCATTATTTTTCCCACATTTTTTCCACATTTTCCCAGATTTTTCCTCATTTTCCCCCATTTTTCCCAGATTTTTCCCCATTTTTCTCAGATTTTTTTCCCCATATTTCCAGATTTTCCCAGAATATTCCCCATTTTCCCCCATTTTTTCCCTATTTTCCCAGATTTTTCCCATTTTTTCCCCTTTCCCCCCCATTTTTTCCACATTTTTCCCAGATTTTCTCCCATTTTCCCCAGAATTTCCCAGGGTTTTTCCCAATTTTCCCCCATTTTCCCAGTTTTTTCCCAATTTTTTCCCCATTTTCCTGGAGTTTTTCTCGATTTCCCCCCATTTTCCCAGATTTCCCCCCATTTTTCCCACATTTTCCCATATTTTCCCCACATTTTCCCCAGAATTTCCCACATTTTCCCCCATTTTTCCCCAGTTCCCCGGATTTTTCTCACATTTTTCCCAGAATTTTCCGCAATTTCCCCATTTTCCCACATTTTCCCAGATTTTTCACCATTTTCCTGATTTTCCCCCATTTTTCCCACATTTTCACAGATTTTTCTCCAGATTTCCCCCACATTTTTCCCCCATTTCCCCACATTTTCTTGGATTTTTGGGTCCCCAGTTTTCCAAATTTCCCAAATTTCCCCAGTGGGAAAAAATGGGGGAAAAAACCAGGAATTTTGGGGAAAATGGGGAAAAATTGGGGAAAAAAGTGGGAAATTTGGTGAACACAAATGAAAAATTGGGAAAAATGGGGGAAAATTTGAGAAAAAAGTGGGAAATTTGGGGAAAATTGATAAAAATGGGGAAAAATGGGGGGAAATTTAGGAAAACTGGGGGAAAATCTGGGAAAATGTGCAAAACGGGGGAAATTTTGGGGAAAAAGTCAGAAATTTTGGGAAATGGGGGATTTTGAGGGGAAATGGAGGGAAAACTGGGGAAAAAGTCAGAAATTTTGGGAAATGGGGGATTTTGAGGGGAAATGGAGGGAAAACTGGGAAAAAAGTAAGAAATTTGGGGAAAACAGGTGAAAAATCAGGAAAAATGGGGGATAATTGGGAAAAATTAGGGGAAATTTAGGAAAAAATTGGGAAAAAATGGCGGAATTTGGGGAAAATGGGGAAATTTGGGAAAAATGGGGTGAATTGAGAAAAAAAGGGGGAATTTGGGTAAAATTGGATGAAAAATTGGGGAAAGTTGGGAAAAATGGGGGGAAATTTGGGGAAAATGGGAAAAATGGGGGAAATTTGGGAACAATGGAAGGAATTTGGAAAAAAAAATGGGGAAAAATTGAGAAAAATGGGGAAATTTGGGAAAAATGAGGGAATTGGGGGGAAAATTGGGGAAAGAGTGGGAAATTTGGGAGAAATGGATGAAAAACTGGGAAAAATGAGGGGAAATTTGGGAAAAACTTGGGTGTCCCCACCAGGTTCGGCCCCGCCATGGCCCCGATAGCCCCGGGATCAGGTGAGACCCCTACCCCATGCCCTGACCCCTCCCCCTCCCCGAGGTCACTGCCCTGACCCCCCGAGTCCAGGCTGTGACCCCTCCCCCACCCCATGGCCCCTCCCACACTTTATGGCCCCTTCCCCATTCTGTGGCCCCTACCCCATTCTGTAGCCCCTACCCCACTCTGTGACCCCTCTCCCACTTCATGGCCCCTCCCCCACTCTCTGACTCCTCCCCCACTCTATGGCCCCTCATCCACTTTATGGCCCCTCCCCCACTCTCAGACCCTTCCCCCACTTTATGGCCCCTCCCCCACTCTGTGGCTCCTCCCCCACTCTGTGACCCCTCCCCCATTCTGTGACCCCTCTCCCACTCTGGGGCCCCTCCCCCACTTTACGGCCTCTCCCCCACT
>NW_021937941.1:0-2942 GCF_001715985.3 Manacus vitellinus
CCCCGCTGCTGCCCGGGCTGCGGAGGGGAGAGCGCCTTGGCCGCTGGGTTTGTGCACCGGGGCAGCCGGGGGCGTTTAGGGGCGCCTTGTGCTGGGCGGCGGGGCCCGGGTAAGCCCCTTACCTGCCGGGTGCCCCCGGGGAGAGCCGTGGCATGGCTGTGGGTCCTGTGCTCTCTGGGTGTCTGAGGGTTTGCTTTGGGATCCCAAACCCTTTCCCCGTGCAGGGTTATGAGGCAAAGACTGCTTTAACTTGGTTTTTTGGTGCTGCGTTAATGCTTTTTGCTCGTTCTGTGTCCATTTGCAGCCTCGCTCGTGGTTTCCCCTGGTGTGGAGGCGAGTTGTGCTTCCTGCTGGGAGAGAGAACAGCCTTGGGAAGCTGCTCCATGACCCACAGCTGTGCTGAGCCCGGCAGTCTGTCCAGGTAAGAGCAGGGCTTATACTCCCAGTGAGGAGCTGGGGTTTGCTGTTGGAAGATAGAATGTGCCCATGCCTTTAAATGCAAGGACAGGCAGAAGCTGGGAGGGACCCTGAGCAGGTTTGGTGGAGGTTTTGGCCTCCAAACCTCCAGGTTTGGAGGCCGCCATCTTAAGTGTGGCCTTGGCTAAGTTCCGGTCCTGGTGGCGCCATCTTGAGTGTGGCCTCGGGGCGGACTTCTGGGCCACGGCCGCCATCTTTGGTGTGGTCTCGGCACAGTTTGAAAAGACCTTGACTGTGGGGGAAGTGTCCAGGAAAAATGATTCCTTTTTTGCAGGGAGGCAGTTTGCAAGGACAGGTGAGTTGCTGTGCTCTCTAGCAAAAATACTCCCCTTGGGATGTCCAGGGTGAGGAAATGTTGGCCACGTGTGGGCTGGAGCAAAGGTGTGTGGGTGCCTGAGTGTGACAGCCGTGGGTGTGCAGGAAGGGGGTTCTGGTGCCATTGGAGCTGCCAGGGAGCCAAAAAGGGCACAGTTGTCTGAAAAAGGCAAAATGTTTTAGCTTCTGTTGACACGTGTACCAAAGGAGATGCAAATTTTCCCTTTCTCGTCTGCAGACTTCACAATGCTCCCCAGGAAAGGAAGCTTTAGATTCCTTCCCAGCTTTATGCTAAAGGTTTCCTTCCTCCTGTCTCAGCACCCTTTCTGCTGTTGGGAGAGCACAAGGCAGGTGGAGAGGATCCCCAGGCATCTGCAGGCACAAGGGACTCATACAACTGCGATTTTCCTCCAGCCCTCGTGAAAGGGACTTCCAGGATACTCTTGGGAATGTACCAGCTCTCCTGCTGGAGCTTTTCTATGGAATATTTGAACACAAAGGGTAAAACTAAAGTCAGGTCTGTTCTGGAGTATGTTACACTTGTGCAAAACTCCGTTCTTCTGTTTATTTTCTGTTCTGGAAAGAACAGTCTGGGGTTCCTGGGCACTTCCTATTGAGTGATTCCATGAAAATAATTTTGTACTGAAAGGGGAAAGGAACTGTCTGTGGGAGGTCAGGTGTCCATGATAAAAGCTTTATGCTTTTCAGTCAGATAAGCCTTAAAATATCTCACAGTGTATAGGAATGCCTGGCTTCTAAAAGTCACCAGCTGAGTCTTAGAGGCTCCTTTGAAGAGCTGTTTTCAGGCAGGCAAATTGCCCCCCAGGAGGGACTCTGTGCCTGCTCTCCCGTGGCTCCGAGGGATCTCTGGCCCTTCACGCCGGCACCGAGATTTTCTCGGGAAGGGCCTCAGATCTCCGGACCAGTCTGGGACACAGGCAAGATCCCCCTGCAGTTTAGGACCAAATTGGCCCCCTGGAGGGACAGTGCTGTTGGTGCCCCCCGGGTTGGGGCACCCCGAGGACTCCAGCGCGCACCGAAAGGATTATTCGGGGAGATCCTCGGGGTGCCCGGCCCTGGGGAGCTCAAAGCAAGGTCCCTGCCATGGATTCAGGCATTGCTGAGAGTATCCCAGGGTCCCTGTCCCTGCTAGACATGGAGCTCTCTAATGGGCTGTAATTGGGTTCTAAAAGTGGTGCTCCAAGTGCCAAAGAAGCGTGGGATTGGGATTAAGAAATGAGCAGTGAGGGTCCAATTGGCTGTTTTCTCTGGAATGTGACTGTGAGAGCTGCAGGAGTGCCAGGTGTGTGTTCCAGTCCCCAGCATTTGGTTTGCACATGTCCTGGTCAGACACAAGTACAATTTCCTCAGTCCTGAACACAACAGAATGAGAATTATGGACTGGCAGTGTTAAGGTGATTGGTGTGACAGGGGTCAAACTGGGAAAACATTGGGGAATTCCTCAGTTTGTGTTTTTGCCAAACTCACCCAAACCTCTGCTAGGAAGTGATGGGCTGGAAAAGTTGAGGCAGAAATGGAATTGAAAACTGGGGCTCTTGACGCTGTAATTGCTGAAACTAAATGTGTCCAAGCAGCAGCTCTTGTTGTGCAGGGAATAACTCCTGTCAGCAGCAAGGCCCTGACTGAAGTGGCAGCTGCAGTTGTTCCTGTGGTGTGGGCCAGTGGAGCTGCAGGAGAGTGGAAGAGGGCAGAACCTGTTGGTATTACCCCTGATGTGGGATCTCTATGGGTAAGGCCAACCCAGTATCCTTTAAAATCAGAATGCCAGAC
Organism: Manacus vitellinus; assembly: GCF_001715985.3. Classification (NCBI taxonomy): domain Eukaryota; kingdom Metazoa; phylum Chordata; class Aves; order Passeriformes; family Pipridae; genus Manacus; species Manacus vitellinus. Next base: position 2,584 of record NW_021937941.1, read on the forward strand.
TGGATTGGTTGCAGGAACAGCTAAATTGGCTTCTCCTGGTTTGCTTGTAGGACGTGAATGCAAGAACCTGCCAAGAAAACCAGTGGACAAGATGATTGATTAGTGCAGGACCTGAGAGAAGCACCTTGAATGACAACCTGGAGGAGTTTCCAGTATTGGATTTAAAAGATGGCCTTTGCATCTCCTTGAGCAAGGAAAGCCAAGAAAGCTTTGCTTTTGCAGGAGAAAATGGGGCAAGCGGGCAGGAAGAAGAGAAGCCCCGTGACTCCTCCCTGAGCCCCAGACAGCCCATGAACTGCCTTGCTGGGAATGGTGGGACGGGCTGGACTCTGCATTGCTCCCTCGGGATGTGTGGTAAG
>NW_021937942.1:0-2171 GCF_001715985.3 Manacus vitellinus
CCCAAAATGGACCCAAAATTACCCAAATGGACCCAAAATCACCCAAATGGACCCAAAATCACCCAAAATGGACCCAAAACCACCCAAAATGGAGTCAAAATTACCCAAAATGGACCCAAAATCCACTAAATTGGACCCAAAATCCCCCCAAAATGGACCCAAAATCCAACAAAATGGACCCAAAATCCAACAAAATGAACCCAAAATCCACTAAATTGGACCCAAAATACACAAAAATGGACCCAAAATTACCCAAAATGGGGCCAAAATCACCCAAAATGGACCCAAAATCACCCAAAATGGACCCAAAATCACCCAAAATGGACCCAAAATCCACGAAAATGGACCCAAAACCCCCCAAAATGGACCCAAAATCACCCAAAATGGACCCAAAATCCACGAAAATGGACCCAAAACCCCCCAAAATGGACCCAAAATCCACGAAAATGGACCCAAAATCACCCAAAATGGAGTCAAAATTACCCGAAATGGACCCAAAATCCAACAAAATGAACCCAAATTCCACTAAATTGGACCCAAAATCCACAAAAATGGACCCAAAATCCAACAAAATGAACCCAAAATCCACTGAATTGAACCCAAAATCCACAAAAATGGACCCAAAATTACCCAAAATGGACCCAAAATTACCCAAATGGACCCAAAATCACCCAAATGGACCCAAAATCACCCAAAATGGACCCAAAACCACCCAAAATGGACCCAAAATTACCCAAAATGGACCCAAAATCACCCGAAATGGACCCAAAATCACCCAAAATGGACCCAAAATTACCCAAAATGGAGCCAAAATCACCCGAAATGGACCCAAAATCCCCCAAAATGGGGCCAAAATGAACCCAAAATCACCCAAAATGGACCCAAAATCCCCCAAAATGGACCAAAAATCACCCAAAATGGACCCAAAACCACCCAAAATGGAGTCAAAATTACCCAAAATGGACCCAAAATCCACTAAATTGGACCCAAAATCCCCCAAAAATGGACCCAAAATCCAACAAAATGGACACAAAATCACCCAAAATGAACCCAAAATCCACTAAATTGGACCCAAAATACACAAAAATGGACCCAAAATTACCCAAAATGGAGCCAAAATCACCCGAAATGGACACAAAATCACCCGAAATGGAGCCAAAATGAACCCAAAATCCCCCAAAATGGACCCAAAACCCCCCAAAATGGACCCAAAATCCACGAAAATGGACCCAAAACCCCCCAAAATGGACCCAAAATCCACGAAAATGGACCCAAAATCACCCAAAATGGACCCAAAATCACCCAAAATGGAGTCAAAATTACCCGAAATGGACCCAAAATCCAACAAAATGAACCCAAATTCCACTAAATTGGACCCAAAATCCACAAAAATGGACCCAAAATCCAACAAAATGAACCCAAAATCCACTGAATTGAACCCAAAATCCACCAAAATGGACCCAAAATCACCCAAAATGGACCCAAAATCCCCCAAAATGGACCCAAAACCACCCAAAATGGACCCAAAATCAGCCAAAATGGAGTCAAAAATTACCCAAAATGGACCTAAAATCACCCAAAATGGACCCAAAATCCACCCAAAATGGCCCCAAAATCACCCAAAATCCACCAAAATTGACCCAAAACCCACTCAAAATTCATCAAAATGGACCCAAAATCACCCAAAATGGACCCAAATCCCATCTGGGACCCCCCAAAATGGACCCAAAACCCCCCAAAATGAACCTAAAAAAAAAATCACAAAAAAAATCACGAAAAAAATTCGTAAAAAATCCCAGAAAATTCCCAAAAAATTCCCCAAAAAATCCCCAGAAATCCTGAGCCTCCCAAACTCCCTCCAGACTCTCCAAAAAGCCCCTAAAGATCACAAAAAAAATCTAAAAAAAAGCCAAAAATCCTTAAAAAATCACAAAAAAAAGTGAAAAAAAATGGTAAAAAATCCAAAAAAATTCCCAAAAATTCCAAAAAAATTCCCCAAAAATTCCCCAAAAATTCCCAAAAATCCTGAGGTTCCTAAACTCCCTCCAGACATTCCAAAAGCTCCCAAAAGATCACAAAAAACCCTTTAAAAAATGTCCAAATTTCTTAAAAAGATCAGAAAAAAAATGCGAAAAAAAATAGTAAAAAATCCCAGAAAATTCCCAAAAAAT
>NW_021937943.1:0-8328 GCF_001715985.3 Manacus vitellinus
GAGCTGGGGGACCCCCGGGAGCCTGGAGGGGGGAGCACGGAGAGGGAGGAGCCCTGGGACCCCCGGGAGCCTGAAAGGGGGAGCATGGAGAAGGGGAAGCCTGGACAGTGGGGACCCCTGGGATCCCTGGGACAATGAAGTGGAGAACCTGGAGAGGGGGAATGTCTGGGAACGTGGCACCCCGAAGGTGAGAGTCAGAGGAGAAGGAACCCTTAGGACCCCCAACACTCTCAGCATTCCTAAGTGGGACCCCCAGCATCCCAGACACAGGAGACCCTCCAAACCCCACAGAGGAGAGACCAGAGAGGGGGAATTACTGCGAGAGTTTTTTTGGGCTGAATGTTCATAGTTTGGAGTATTTTTTGGCTGAACCTTAACTTTTTGCTTTTTGGATGGAGTTCATCTTGCTATTTCTGAGGGGTTTTTTGCCTGAATCTGTGTGGTTTGGTTTTTCTGGGCTGAATCTTGGTGTTTTGGAGGTTTTTATGGACACAGGATGCCCGGTGAGTTCTAGAGATGGACTTGGGCAGGAGGAACCCCCAAGCCAACGCGCTCAGCCCTTGTTTTCCCCCCCATCAGGATTTGTCCTTCCCAAAGCTTGGGCGGATGGAGGAGGAGGCTGCGAGGAAGAGGAAGATGCCTTGGGCCCCCCAGGCAGGTGAGGAGGAAGTCAGTGTCCCTTTGGGCGGGTGTTGTGCTGGCTCTGTCAGCCCAGCATGGCCCCGGCTGCAGGACAACCCCGCTGGCGCCGCCGTCCTGCCGGGGCCGGAGTTGGGGGGATGTCCTTGGCCTTCCCTGTGGGCCGGAGGCAAATCCCCTGCCTGTCCTTCTTGCTTCCTGCCCCAGGCCCCGAGCTGAGGACGGAGAGCCCGGAGGACAAATCCCCCCGGCAGAGCCTGGTGGGAGAGGCCGTTTTGAAGGGCTCCCCGGCGCAGGAAGGCAGCGGGGAGGAAAAGGGCCGGAGATCCCCCCGCAGGAGGGGCTCCAAAGCCAGCCCAGGGTGCTCTGAGGAGGAAAGACCCAGCCTGTGCCGGGAAGGCGGCCGGAGCTTGAGGGGGAGCTCTGAGCTGGTGGAGCCTGAGCAGCCTCCCAGCAGGGAGAAGCCCTTCAGGTGCTTGGAGTGTGGGAAGAGCTTCAGTCACAGCTCCAATCTGATCTGACTCCAGCACATCCACACTGGAGAATGACCCTTCAGGTGTGGGGAATGTGGGAAGAGGTTTCAGACCAGCTCACATCTCTTCCAGCACACGGCAGAGAGTCCCTTCCATTGCACCGACTGCATCCACACCGGGGAGAGGCCCTACAGGTGTGTGGGAAGAGCTTCAACAAGAGCTCTGGCTTGACCAGACACCAACGGACCCACCAGTAAGGGAAACCCTGCGAGTGCCCCGACTGCAGGAAGAGCTTTGGCCGCTCCTTCCACTCCCTGATGGGGAGGCAACCCCTGGAGTCCAGTGACTGTCACTCCATCCCTTTCAACCAGAAAGGGCCAGTCCCTTTTCCCAGGGGCAGGTTCTTCCAACAGAACCTTTCTGTGGGGGTGTGTGTAGATTCCTGCCTTGGTTGGGGACCCCCAAGGTCACTCCTGGAGGTTGAGAGCAGAGATCTCCCCACCAGCGTTGGTCTGGGGGAGTTCCATACAACTCTTGTTAAGAATTATTGCTTTTGTTCCAGCTTTAGTAGAATTGCTTCAACAACTGCTTTAGTGTAGAGCCCTGTCCTATCTTATCCTGTACTCCTGGTAGTTTTAGTGTCTCTATTTTGCAGTAAATAATTCTGATGAAGATCTTCTGTCTGATCATTTGCATCTCTAAATAATTTATTTTTATCCATAGATCTGATTTGCCATCATTAAAATCACGGGGGACCAAAGTGATTCAGTCACACCTCTGTAATTCCTCTAAAGTGGTGGCATAATCCAGGGCTGATTGGATCCAGCAGCCCCCAGCACCCCACAGGAAGTTGGGAGCTCAGGGGACCAACCCCCTTGTGCTCAAAGACCCCCATGGGACCATCAGACTCGCCAGACCGGCCTCCCTTTTCCACCCTTCTCCCTGTTCCTCCCACTTTCCCACTGTCCCCTCAATCCCCAGTTTCTGCCATGAACGGTTTTGGGTGCCAACCCCCACTGTTTGCCCCCTCTGCTGTGGGTGCTGAAGGAGAAAATGAGGCTGCACACACAGAGTTCCATTGCGGGCCTTGTCCGCCCCTCTTTCCCCGTCCCCCTTTTGTTGGGGTTCCTTTGGAAACAGCGCCTGGGGTTGTGGCCGGCAGGAGTTCCGGAGAACACGCAGACAGTCAGTATGATCAGGCGATGTTCAATTTATTATTTAATGAGTTAACTTTTATACAGTTTAGTTTTTTCCGGGTACGTGCTTACAACAAGGTGATTGGATAGCTCAGTCTGTGCACGCGTACCACGCCGTCGGTCCGCTGGTTCTGGTGCTCTGTCCACGTGGCCTGACATCATAGGGCCACCCAAAGTCCCTCCTAGTGATCCGCCCTTTGGGACTTTCCGAGACCTTGCAGGTGTTCCTTTATCTCCAGTTTTCCCAAAACTTTCCACCGTAAACCCGGGATTTTCTCATCCCTACGACTATAAACATACAGCTAACCAGTATAAACATTGCAGAGTTTGACAGTTTGTGAGTATAAACACAGAGCTTTCACACAGTTTGCAGCCTCCAAAGTCGTGTCAAGCAAGGCCTAGTGCTTCTTAAAAACCATCGTACATTCCCATTGCTACGGTTGGTTACCATGGCAACCGTCATGCATTCCTGTTTCTACAGTCGGTTACCATGGCAACCATCATACATTCCCATTGCAATGTTCGGTTACCATGGCAACCATCATACATTCCCACTGCTAGGGTTGGTTACCATAGCAACCATAACAAATTCCCCTTGCTACAGTCAGTTACCATGGCAACAGTCATATTTCCCACTGCTATGATCAGTTACCATAGCAACCATCATACATTCTCATTGCCATGGTCGGTTACCATGGAAACCATCATACAGTCATGTTGCTATGGTCAGTTACCATGGAAACCATCATACTTCCCACTGCTATGGTTGGTTACCATGGCAACCATCATACATTCCCACTGCTATGTTCAGTTACCATGGCAACCATCGTAAATTCTTATTGCTACTGTCGGTTACCATAGCAACCATCCTATATTCATGTTGCTGTGGTCAGTTACTATGGCAACTGTCATACATTCTTATTGCTCCTGTCGGTTACCATGGCAACCATCATACATTCACATTGTTAGTCAGTTACCATAGCAACCATGATACATCCACATTGCTATGGTCCGTTACCATGGCAACCATCATACATTCCCACTGCTATGGTCAGTTACCATGGCAACCATCGTAAATTCTTATTGCTACAGTCGGTTACCATAGCAACCATCCTATATTCATGTTGCTATGGTCAGTTACTATGGCAACTGTCATACATTCTTATTGCTCCTGTCGGTTACCATGGCAACCATCACACATTCCCATTGCCATGGTCAGTCACCATGGCAACCATCACACATTCCCATTGCCGTGGTCAGTCACCGCGGTGTCCTGGTTAGGGAGCAGGAGGGGCAGTTCAGCTCTTTGTGGGTGTGACCAAGTTATTTATCCTGTACCATCCATGCCATCCCTAGGGCTGTGCTTTCAGCAGGAAAAGCCGGGGCTCTGCACCGCAACTGCTCCATCCTGCCCCGCTCTCTGCAGGGCAGGGACTGTCAGCATCACTCCTGTGCTCCCCGTCCTCTGTCTCGCTGCTCCCCCTCATGTTTTCCCCGGATTGGGACGATGGACCTTTGGTGCTGAAAGGGGAAACCACGACGGGCCGTGGTGCTGAACCACAGCTCTGAGCAGGACGGGGCGGTTGGGGGGCAGCCTCAGCCCCCTCAACCCTTGGGTTGGGAGGAGAAGAGAGGAGCCAGCGCGGGACTGAGCCCAGGGAGCGGCTGCGCCACACGGCCGGGATGACCCAGCTCCCGGGGCTTGGTTTGTCCTTGGCTCTCCTTGTTGTCGGGCTGAGGGGTTGGACACGTTACCCTTGGGAGCTCCCCCACCGCACTGCCTTTGTCCGGGGGTGCCGCGCGGACACGTCACTCGGGGAGCACCCAACATCTTGTCTGTGTGCCCCATGGTGACCCCCTTTTGGGAGTGAAACACCTTCTCTTTCTGGATACTTTTGCTGCTGATATTGCTGTTGTGACTGTGCGTGTCTTATTCCATTGCTCTGTGCTTTTAGTGAATTGTTATCTCCACCCAGAGTCTCTCATTTTTTGTCCCTCCCTCACCGGAAGGGGCGTGAGAAAGGGAGTGACTTATGTGAATTTTAATTTCCTGATGGTGTTAAAACCACCACACCTGCCATGCACCAGGAAAGATGGAATGATGCAGTGGGTGCTGGGACCTGCCAACATTGGGATGCACATTTAGCAAAGGCCCCCTGGTCACTCAGCACCGGGGGATGTGCCAATCAGGCTGGCCCTGTCCAGTCCAAGTTTTTACGAGCCATGGAAAGGGATAAAGTTCCTGTAGTGCACATTAAAAACATGCTGAGAAGACAGTCTGGGTTATTCCTGCTTCAGGCAAAGGGAAGTGCACCCGTGGGATTCACGTTGCTCAAGGACACGGATGCACTTGGTGGGGAAGGAGGGAAAGATGGGAAATCCAGTGTGTGCCTCGAAGGGGTTGGATTTTGGGTGAGAACAGCCAAGGAATTCAGGTGTATTACGGTGGTAACTCTCTAACACTGCATTCTCACTTCTGTGGCCACTCTTTGCCGTGTCGGGGGTATTACAGTGAAAATCACTGAGAGAAATGAACAATGAGCTGGGAGGAGACCAGACAGGCACAGCGGTGATGGAACAAGAACTGGCTGCAGCAGGCAACAATCCCACAGTAGACAGCATTTTTCCTGCCCTGAAAGAGTATTTTGGCAGATGGAGCCTAAAATCCTGGACTAGATGAACTCAACAGACTTTCATAGACTAAGCAATGAGATCTGGGGGTTTATATCAAATGATAGGAAAGGTGATGGTGGAATGTACTGGAAGGTGTGGGATCTGACACGGTGTAAGTGGTGCGGAATAAGGGGTGGACACCAGCCTTGTCTTGGCTGTGCTTCCTAGGAGATAGGGTTAATCTTCCTATAGGTTAACTACAGATTAATTTGGAGATAATTTTCTTCCTAACTAGAGAGTTCATTTTCTTCCTAGTAGCTGGTGCAGGGCTGTGGTTTGGATTCCATGGGAGAACAACGTTCATCACACCCTGATGGTTTGGTTGTGCTTACCCTAATCAAGGACTTTCCAGCTTCCCGTGCTCTGCCAGGTGCACAAGAGGCTGGGAGGAAGCAGGGCCAGGACAGCTGACCTGGACATTCCAAAGGGAATTCCACATTCCACAGAACATCATTCCCAGTGTCTACATGAGGAGGGGTTGTGCAGGAGGGGCAGATCACTGCTTGGGGTGTGGGGCACTGGGCAGTGTGTGTGAGCATCACTTGTTCCTCTGGGGTTTTATTTCTCTCTCTCTTTATCCTGTCTCCCTTGTCAATACAGTTATTATTACAGTCACTACACTTATTATTATTTTCATACTTTACTTTGTTTCAGTTATTACATTTTTCTTATCTCAACCCACGGGTTTTGTCTTTCCTTGACTCTCCTCCCCACGCCAGTGCAGGGGGAGGTCGGGGGACTGAGTGAGCAGTTCTGTGGCACTTGGCTGCTCACTGGGGTTAAACCACACGAGAAGGGAATGCACAGGAGTGGAGACCCTGCTGGGATGTGCTTTGTATTCACAAACTGCCCAGCACCAGCTGGATAGAGAAGGGCCACACGTGTCCCTGCAGGGCTGGGATTCACTCCCTGCCCCAAAGGCCCCCAATGTGTCTGAGAAGCCCTGGGTGGTGCCTGTCCCACAACTGCTGGGAATGGGGACGGGGGTTCCTGCACAGGCCCTGTGCTGTCCAGGGCAGCTGCTGCACTTGTGCTGCAGAGCCCTGGCACCTCCCCTGGCACTACAGGCCCCTCTTTGGCTGTTCAGTCCAGGCTCTGCTGCCCTCAATGAGGTTCAGCAGTGAAGGGATGTCCAGGAGACAACTGCCATTGTACTCTGAGGACCTGTAGAAAATACCCTGAGAAAGAACAGGAGAGAGACCTCTCTCCCTGTGCCACCTGACTGCATTTGGTCACCTGAACACCTCTAGGGGCTGCCCTGGACAGAAGGAACAGTGACAGGTTCCCCTGTCCTACATGTGGGCACCTTCTGCCACTGAAGTTGGCCAAAGCAATGTCCCAGCAGCCTCCAAGAAGATCCCACAGCTGCTGCCCTGTCCCTAGGAACTGCTCCATTGCAGCCTGCAGTTCCCAGCAGGAATGTCGGTCACCTCTGGCCCCTCAGAAGGAACCAGGGCTTTGTGTCCCAGCAGGTCACTCCTGGCTTTGGTCTTCATTCATTCCCATGGGAGCTGGGACAAGGAGTCACCTGCAGGGGCCTGTTTTGGGCCCACTGAACTGGGGCAGGAGGAATCCCACCCCATGGGGGTTGTGGAGGGAGCTGAGTGTCCTTCTGGCCCCAGGTCTGCAGAGCCACAAGGAGACACCTCTGTTGACTCAGCTGAGTCCTTCCCTCAGTGCAGGTGAAGGAGATCCCTCCTGGGCACTGTCTGGGTTTCCTGTCTAATGATGGGGCATGAAAAGGGGACTCTTGGACTTAACTCTGTGTGTGTTTGGAGAAATGACAGTGCTGAAAGAAGTGTCTGTGCCCAGCTGAGAGAAGGCACATCATTATTTCCTTCAGCTGTGTGCCAGCAGGTTCCCCTGGAGCCCCAGGGACAGCTGGAGGGAGCCCAGAGGGGCAGAGAAAGGGCTGCCTGGGGCTGTTGCTGTGCTGCTGAGCTGGGCTGGGCTCCTGGCACACAGGGAGCTCCTGGCAAGCAAGAAGAGCTTGAAAGAGACAGCTCTGCTGGTGAGCAGCTCCTCTGCACAGCCCAGCAGGGCTGAGGGCACTGCCTGCAGCACCCAAGGCACAGGAGAGAAGGCAGAGAGATGAGAGGCAGCCTGGGCTGGGAGGTGACTGAGCTCTCACCACAGGAGAAACCTTCCCAGGATTTGAAGGAAGAATTCTCTGGCTGTAGGAAAGTTCAGCTTGCCTTCCTGGAGGGATCTCCTAAAGCTGCCACATCCCACAGCTTCCAGGATCTTTCAGCAGGACTCTCCCAGTTGCTGCAGTGCAGAGGAAGTGGCCACATGGCAGAGCAGGGCAGGAGCTGCAGGCAGCAAGGGCAGAGAGGAGAAGGGAGCAGGAGGTTCAAGGGATCCTGGGCTTGGAGGACAGGGCAGAGCTGCTCAGGGCAGGAACCTTGCCAGCCCTTTGCCACGGTCAGGCTGTGGCTGCAGAGCAGTGCAGGTGAGTTCCTGCAAGTGCCTCTCCCAGCTGCCAAATGGCAGCAGTGGCAGGAGCTGTCAGGATGGCTGTGCTGGATTTGCTGGGGTGCAGCAGGAGAAGCTGCTGCAGAGCAGGACTTGCTGCTGCCCCATCAGAGGCCCAGGGCCAGAAGGTTCCCTGTGCCGGGGCTGGCTGTGGGGTGGGAAGGTGGGGGTGCAGCCAGGGGTGCCCAGGGCTGTGGTGCAGAGCAGGGTCCTGCCCCCAGGGCTCTGTGTGCTGGGGCAGGGACTCTGCTGCCTGCCAGGGTCAGCTCTCAGCCCGGCCAAGGAGCTGCCACGGCCCTGCAGGGAGAAGGGGTGTGTGGAAGGAGTGACCCCTCAGGGCAGGGCAGGGCTGGGCAGGGCTGGGCAGGGCCCTTCAGCTGCAGGCTCAGGGCTCCTCACAGCTTCAGCTCCACCTCCTCCATTTCCAGGGGCCCTTCTCAGGAAGCACATCCCCCCAGAACACCTCCCCCTTCCCAGCCACCGCAGGGGTCTGGGATCTGCTCTGCAGCCCCTGCCCAGGCAGAGCTGCCCCTGGGCACTGGGCTGGGGATGGCTCTGGCAGCACTGGCAGGGAGCTGAGCTGGGCACAGGCAGGGGCTGCTGGCAGGAACAGCTCCTCACCCAGAGACAGGCAGGCAGGGAGAGGGAGCTGCTGCCACAAGGGCTGGGCAGGGGGATGGGGGCCCCTCCCTGCTGTCCCTGTGGCACAGACCCCTTCCCTGAGCAGCTCCTGCCTGGGCTCCTTTCCCAGCCTAAGCAGAGCCTGTGCCCTCAGGCCCACGGGGGCTGGGCTGTGCATTGCCCTGCAGCAGCCAGAGCCCAGGCAAGGACAAGGCCCTGATTTCCAGCTGTCTCTCTGTGTCCCTCCTCCC
>NW_021937944.1:0-7488 GCF_001715985.3 Manacus vitellinus
GTTAGGGTTAGGGTTAGGGTTAAGGTTAGCAAGGGTTAGGGTTTAGGTTTTAGGGTTTACGGTTTGCGTTCCTGGAATGGGGTAAACCCACGATAGTTATATCGCGCATTGAGACAGATTCTGACTAACCCTAACCCTAACCCCAACCCTAACCCCTAACCCTTACCCTAACCCTAACCTTAACCCTAACCCGAACCCTAACCCTAACCCTAACCCTAACCCTAACCCTAACCCTAAACCCTAACCCCAACCCTAACCCTTACCCTAACCCTAACCCTAACCCTAGTAGCTTGCAGTCAGGGTTAGGGTACTGGTTTTGTGCATAGCTTGCAGTCTCTTTTTTAAGGTTAAGGTTAGGGAACAGGGTTTGCACATAGCTTGCATTCACTTTTTTAGGATTAGGGTCAGGGAATCGGGTTTGCGCACAGCAACACTAACCCTAAAAAAGAGACTGCAAGCTATGCGCAAACCCGGTTCCCTAACCCTAAAAAAAACCCTAACCCTAACCCTAACCCTAACTCTAACCCTAAACCCTAACCCCAACCCTAAACCTAACCCTAACCCTAACCCTAACCCTAACCCTAACCCTGATTCTACGTCTGAGGAGAGACAGAAACCAGGAGACTTTGAAGTTCAACTGATGTTTCTGCAGTCTCTCAGCTTTCCTCACATTAATGAAAATTGACTCATTGAGGATAATGAGGATGCAGCTTCTGCTATGGGGAATTCTAAGCATTCTGGGGTCGGTAAGACAACCTGGTAAGTAACACTTGAGTGAATGGGGGGTTGTCTTGGGGACTTGTTTCCCTTCTCTTTTCTGTCTCTTGGTTTCTCATTTTGTTTGCTACTTTCTTTGGAATAAATGTTGTTTTGTTCAGCTTTCAACTGTGTACTGGTTTCAGTTTTGGCAATCTCCCTGCTGCCACGGTCCAGGGGGATGGGAAATAGGACTGAGCACTGCAATAACGGTTCTTGGCACAGTTGAGGGTTCGTGCAGCAATGCCACTTTATTCAGGGACAACAGGGGTTTAAATAAGGGGTTTAAAGTCTGAGGGGAGGATTCTGAACTGGGGAGGAGCAGGGGACTGACAACTCAGGGAAAAGTGTGACAGGGAGACAGGGAAAAGGTGGGTGGAACTTCGGAGTTCCTCTTTACCTCTTTACTCCTGACGGGGTACTGCGATCCCCCTACACCGCTGACTCTGATGTTAGTGGTCTGGGCTGGCCAGCCGTACGGCCAGTCCTTGGAGGCAATTATGGTGACATCCGCCCATGTCGAGTAACCCTTCCACCTTGACTTTCTGAGGGTGCCTAGGTTGAGAAAAGTAGATGAGACATGTTAGAAGAGGGCGAGAGGTCTTCACCGAGGTTGTCCAGTGGACTTCCCTCAGTGATCCCTCCCTCCGCTCCTCATCTGGGGACACCACGCAGAGCAGCTCGTTGGTGGAGACCATCTTCGCCACGGGGAAGCGGTCCTCCAACTGCACGGGAGGGAGATGCACAGTTAGGCATATAGCTATATTTGTGTTCGTTAGTCCCGTCAGGAGAGTAGGCACTACAATTATTCCCTTAGCCACTGCTGAAAAGTGCGATATCATGAGGTAAGTCTTATCTGGATCGACCGGGGCAGATGGTCTAACCCTGACCTGCTCATAGGAGCTTAGGTGAGTAGACGGGTGAGTAACGGAAAGGATTATCCAATTTAGGGGAACACACTGGTTTTTAACTGAGATAGGGTCTGCTGAATTTAAAGGATCACACTGAACGGGAATGAGGTCTGTCGGAGGCTCTAGGGTAATGGGGTAGCTGGGCGCGGTGTTGGGCGCAGGATGGAGCGGAGAGCAGGGGTTATTTGTGTCGTCGCGCCCCCCTGGGCGCTCTGCTCCCCGTTTCCCTGATGTTCACAGGAGCAAGGGCGAAGATCGGGCAAAGATTGGAAGGTTACCCTTTTCCTCAGCTCTGGGGACCTCCTGGGGGGAAGGGGCTCACCATTGATATTGGTCATTGACCTACAACTAGAAGACCAATGGCGGCCCTTCCCACACCTCCGACATAGGGTCTTAGGTAAATTTGGTTTGGGGACTAACTTAGGACAATGTTTTTTGAAGTGTCCCTTTTCACCACAATTGAAACATGATTGGGGACCCATGAAAGTGGTAGCCAATAGACACGCTTTATGGGAATTGGAACCTATATTTTTACAAGCGTCTATCATTTCGAGTAGGGAGGGATCCTTTAACATCTTCAAAGCTTTCTGACAGTCCTCATTCGCCTTTTTGATAACCAATTTATTGAATAAAATTTCCTGGCTCTCTTTTTGGTGGACCTGCCTGCTGATTGCCTCTTTTAGCCTGGTTATGAATTCTACAAAAGGTTCTTTTGGGCCTTGGTTAATAAGTGTGAAAGAAGGCGTCCGCACATAGGCATCTGTCACCCTTTTCACGGCCTCTAATGCCAATTCTTTAGTCGCTTCTAAAAATTTGGGGTCAATTCGAGCTTGATCCCCCCTACTCGAATAGTTCCCCTCCCCATAGAGCATGTCTATTGCCTGCTGAATTGGGATTCCCCTTCTTTCCATTTTGTCATTGACATATTGTGCTGGTTTAAAAGTTAACCAGCAGGTGGAATGAACTCAACTCAAAGGAGAGATTATAAGTCAGAATAACAATTTATTAAAATAATACAGTAAGTACAATAATACAAACAAACAATTGGTCTCAACTCACAAAAAACCCAAATGTATAACCCAGTGCCCTGGGGCCTGAACAAAGTGGTGTTCCTTGGGCCCTGTTTGAGTCCAAAGTAAAGGGAGAGGGGAAGAACCTGCTGGTGGGAGAGCTGCTGCAGTCTGGCCAGAACTGGTGATCGCAGTCCAGTGGTGGTCTAAGTCTGGTTGAGAGCGATGAGATGCAGCCGTCCTCTGGATCCCAGGAGTGGGTTGAAAAATGTTCCAAAACTCCAAGATTATATATCCTCCAGTTCAGGCAGGAATGTTCAGTGCTCCCCTCAGGGCGGGGAGTTCACAAAGGGTGTGAGGACAGAAACATCTTCCTATCTCACAGGCCTCTTAACACCTAGTTTATAGCCTGAGGAGTCAGGCTCTATGGGCAGAGGGTGCGAATAGTCTATTGACAACAATAGTCTAGTTTCTGGGAAATGACATGGAAGGCTATAGAATACAGTTTTGGGTTACACCCACCATGATGAACTGATCTCAGCTGTCCTAACTAGGACACATATGCAGTGATTAATTTTTTCCATTCTGCCTCAAATACTGAGGACTGTACTGTTGTAAAGAGTCCTCCTATCACTGCTCTTATGTTGTAACGTATCAGCTTATAGGCCAGGAAGAAGGATTCTAGCAACTCGATGGTGAAGGGTGCCCCCAACCCATACTCGACGATGGCCTTTTTCATATCTTTTAGCATGGGGTACAATATTGGTCGCCACTTGTCGTGACGAGGGAAGAATGAGACGCTCAATATGAGAATCAGCAAGCTTCGTTTATTGATCATTGCTAACAGCTTAATATATGCTTTATAATTAGTTCATACATACTGCAAAAGCTAAGCTCATTATTGGTTCTGCTTAAATGTTGATCTCACCTCTTACTCATTTCTTTGTTGACACAGGTGGTACTCAGTTGCTTTTTGTTTTGCTAATCACAATGTCCTGTTTACCAGCTAGCTAACAGGGTACAAGGGCACTGTAACCTCGCTATCTAAGATGTTCCCACTGCCTAGGCAAGCCGTGTTCTATAGCCAATTCCCTACAGCCACTCTGGGGCCCTTCCTTCCTCTACATAGATGGGAAATGCTTTTAGGAATTCAGTGTCTTTAGCGCTAGCAGCCTCCTCCCTGAAGGCTCTCCAGATATCTGGTAGCTTAAGCTGCCATTCAGGGGAGTGCTGCATTAAGTCTATGTCCGGTTCAGGGTGGTGGCAGGCGGGGTAGGCCTCGGTGGTGTGAGGCCTATGGGCGCAGCCATCTTGCCGGAAGGAGGCCCTGACCTTCGCCTTGACCCTGTCCTTTGCCACCCTTCCGCCCCTTGAAGGTGATGTATCCGGCGAAGAGGCGGGGCTGGAGGAAGTGGGTGTGCTCGTGGGCATGCCGGGGGAGGGATCTCTGATGCAATCAGGTGGAGGCGGAGGCGGCCTGGAGGGTGGTGCTAAGGGAACCCGCCTCCTCCTTTCCTGCGCTGATTTTTCCCGCGGTGTCCCTTCCCGCCTTTTCTCCGCGTGGTCCCTGGGTCCCTCCTCCTCGACACCATTTTGAATTCGGCGCGATGGTTTCTTCCCCCTCCCGCCATCTTGTGTGTCTGTCTGCTCAGTGTCCGTCTCTGTCTGCTCAGTGTCCCTCTCTGTCCGCTCAGTGTCTGTCTTGGGGAGGCTGATATTCTTGTTCATCATCTGGTGCTGTAGCACCATCAGAACTAACCTCCATGTGATGAGTGCCTCTTTAGCTATACGGTCCCCCTTATCGCTGTCCCGCCAGAGGCTGTAGCCTATGGCTTGCCACTGCTCTACGCTGGTGTCCTCGGCAAGCTGGTGACCCTTGTGGTCGAGCCATCTGGCGAGTGATTTTGCCAATTTTTTATCTAAGGGGTGACCGTGTTCTATTACAAAGTCTTTTAGGCGCCTGTATACAAATTTTTGGGAGGTTGAGAGTGTGAGTCCCATGTTGATGTTAGTCGGGTCTCAACAACAGTCTCTTGATGGAAAGTCCTCCCTTTGGTGTTCTGCCGGGCTGTGGGTGTTAGGGTAGGGTGAGGAATGTCCTCAGCAGTTCACCTGTCTGGTGCGTCGACCCGTGCAGCTACCGCTGAGCCCACAACCGTCCGCTCTCAATATGAGAGTCCTCAACTGTGCCCCACGTTGGGTGCCACTTGCCATGGTCTGGGGGGATGGGAAATGGGACCGAGCACTGCAATAACGGTTCTTGGCACAGTCGAGGGTTCGTGCAGCAATGCCACTTTATTCAGGGACAACAGGGGTTTAAATAAGGTAAGTCTGAGGGGAGGATTCTGAACTGGGGAGGAGCATGGAACTGACAACTCAGGGAAAAGTGTGATAGGGAGACAGGGAAAAGGCGGGTGGAACTTCGGAGTCTCCAGGACAAAGGGCCAATGGGAGCTCTCTTTGCACTGCAGCAAACTGTAGCCAATCAGTGGCAGAGGAGCGGGAAAGCAGGGGAGGACAGGGGGACAAACAACTTTGGGCGGGAAAATCTGAGGGAGAAAGGGGAACAATATGGAGGTATAACAAACTTCATAAAAATTCAACAGTAAACTGGGGTACATAAAACTCCATGACAATACAGCAATAAACTGGGGTAAAACTGGGGAACAACTGTCAGTCCGGTGGATGAATTGTCCAGTGTATAAAAGTCCATTTTCTGATTTCAAAACAGTAGATTCAACATCAGAAATCCATTCATGACTTCCCTGTCACCACTCCATCCAAATGTCTGTGCTCTCACGTTGACCTGAGAGAAACCTCAGGCAGGTGGAAAAGGGCAGATAAAGAAAAAACAGATGGGTCAAGCAGAAGTGATGCTGCTTCTGTCAAAAGCAGAGCAGAGGCCAAAAGCACTTTAGGAAGTTGCTTACAGAAGCACTTGTGCATTCCAAGTTACAGCTCAGGAGTCTCAGTGACTTGTCCAACATGAGAGTTTCTTTTCCATTTCTCAACCCCCAGATTCCTCAGGAGTAGGAAACTGGAAACACTGACTGAGAAAAGCTCCATTCCTTCCTAATAATTGTGCTTTGTCCTTCCCATTTGACAGTGTTCTTGGAAATGTGCTGCTGTGATCTGGATCTGTGAGCAGCCCTGACCTCCCAGAGCACTCATCCAATGGCAGGAAGACCCCACCTGGCTCCTGCTGGGGTTCTTGCCACCACGACCCAGTATGGGTCAATGGAATGGGGAGCAGGGTGGTGGGACCAGTAAGGACCAGTTAAGGGGGTTGGGGGCACTTCAGCATCTCCATCAAAGTCAGACCAGTACAGAGCAGCATAGACCAGAATAGATCGGTATAGACCAGTATAAACCAGTATGGACCAGTATAGACCAATATGGGTCACTGGAATGGGGAATGGGGCAGTGGGACCGATAAGGATCAGTTAAGGCGCTTGGGGGCACTTCAGCATCTCCATCAAGGTCAGACCATTATAGACCAGTATAGACCAGTGTAAACCAGTATAGACCAGTATAGACCAGTATAGACCAGTATAGACCAGTAAAAAACCAGTACGGACCAGTATGGACCAGTATGGACCAGTACAGGTCACTAGAACAGCGAGCAGGGTGGTGGGACCAGTAAGGACCAGTTAAGGGGTTTGGGGGTACTTCAGCATCTCCATCAAGGTCAGACCAGTACAGACCGGTACAAACCAGTATGGACCAGTATAGACCAGTATAAACCAGGGTAGAGCAGTATAAACCGATATAAACCAGTACGGGTCACTGAAACAGGGAATGGGGTGGTGGGATCAGTAAGGACCAGTTAAGGGGGTTGGGGGTGTTTCATCATCTCCGTCAAGGTCAGACCAGTACAGACCAGTATAAACCAGTATAGACCAGTATGGACTGGTATAGACCGGTATAGACCAGTATAAACCAGTACAGACCGGGACGGGTCATTGGAATGGGGAATGGGGCAGTGGGACCAGTAAGGACCAGTTAAGGGGGTTGGGGGCACTTCAGCATCTCCATCAAGGTCAGGTCAGTATAAACCAGTATAGACCCGTATAGACCAGTATGGGCCAGTATAAACCGGTATAAACCAGTATGGACCAGTACAGGTGACTGGAACGGGGAATGGGGCGGTGGGACCAGTAAGGACCAGTTAAGGGGGTTGGGGGCACTTCAGCATCTCCGTCAACGTCAGGCCAGTACAGACCAGTATAGACCAGTATAGATTAGTATAAACCAGTATGGACCAGTATAGACCAATATAAACCAGTACGGGTCACTGGAACACGGAATGGGGTGGTGGGACCAGGAAGGACCAGTTAAGGGGGTTGGGGCACTTCAGCATCTCCATCAAGGTCAGACCAGTACAGACCAGTATAAACCAGGATAGACCAGTATAAACCAGTATGGACCAGTACGGGTGACTGGAACGCGGAATGGGGTGGTGGGACCAGTAAGGACCAGTTAAGGCAGAACTCAGCTGGGACTTAGTGGTTTGGGGGTGGGCGTGTCCCTTCTTTAGGTGGGCGTGGTCTCTCCCTGGTGGGCGTGTCCCATCCCAAGGTGGCCATAGCCTCTGCAAGTGGGCGTGTCTTTTGCATCCTCTCCCCCTCCCTGAACTGGGAGCTCAACTGGGACTTACTGGGTTTTGGGTGGGCGTGTCCCCTCCCAATGATGGACCCACTTTCAGGCCCTCCCTCCACCTTTAAGGGTCCCCCCAAAGCCCCTCCCCCGCCTTCCTGCACCTCCCCAACCCTCAGGGTCCCTCCTGTCCCTCCCCCACCCTCAGGGTCCCT
>NW_021937945.1:0-11984 GCF_001715985.3 Manacus vitellinus
AGATGTTACTGTCCATGTGCAGGGACTTGGACCAGATGAGCTTTTAGCTTCATTCCAAGCCAAATCATTCTGGGATTCTTTTGAGTCTAAAGTCCCAAACTCCTTCTCCAAAGAATTTCCATTTTTGAGGACATGAATTGCCATGTTTTTGGAGAAACCCTTTGAAGGCCAAAAGGTAAAAAATTAATTGAAAGGAAGTTCCAAGGTATCTGTAGGAAACTTTAAGCAAGTGGGTCAATGGTAGAACCTCTCAGGGTGACCTGGCAGCTGAAGGTTGGGGATTCGGCCTCAGGCTCTGAGACTCTTGATGGGCAGCCAGAAAGGGGATTTGGGGACTGGGCAAGACTTGTCCTGGGATGTCTAGGAAAGAACCAAAGCAAGGGGAGGATCCCAGTGGTTTCTGGAGGAACAAGCATGAGAAAACAGAGAGAAAAGAGGCTGAAAAGGCTGGTCATGTTAAACAGGAGGCTGGTCAAGACACGTCCCTGGCTGTGCCCTGCAAGTGATCCCCACAGCCTGTCCCCTTTTCTCTAATAACTCCATTGCCAAGAAGTTTCTGTGGGGAGGGACCTCTCTGCTCCTGGCCCAGATTGTGGCCCAAGTTCCAGCCACTGCAGCAGGAACCACAAATAGTCAGGTCTTGTGTTCTTTGGGGGGCCAGACTCTGCCCAGACTGGGGGGGGTGTGTGTTGGAAGCCCAAAAGAGTGAAGCAAATGCAAAGCTAAACACCCAATGTAGCCTGACTTTGTCCCTAAGTGGGGGATGAGAATTGGACCCAACATGTGCAGGGACAGATGGAGGGGTTTGTCCCCCTGGCCCTGCCCAGAAGGGACACCTTTCAGGAAGGGTTGTGGCCTTGGCTGTGCTGAGGGTTGCCCCGGGCAATGCAGCTTGGGATTGCAGTGGCACTGTCAGGGCTCTGCAGAGCTCCTGGCAGTTCCTGCATTTGTCCCCAGCAATGCCAGAGACCTGCAGGGGTTGCAGTCAATCCCTTGTGCTCTTTGGGACCCCGCCTGGCTCTGCTGAATGTCAGCAGGCCTGGAGTTCCCAGACTGTTCCTGCATCCAGGGTCGGGCCTGCAGTGATGTTTGTGCAGCATTCAATTGGTGCAGTGGCAGGATGGCCATGGATCCATTCCTGCAGAAACACAATGGGGCTCCATCCCAGGCAGGGATAGAATGGGCCCACAAATTTTGGAAGGATAAGAACCAGAGAGTTTTGGCCCTGTGGAATCCCATGGAACCAAAGGAACCCTGGGACATGGCAGAACCTCCTGGAATAAAGGGGACATTGTGACCCTGCAGCACCTCATGGAACCAAAGGGAGTCTGGGACGTGGCAGGGCCTGATGGAAACAAAGGAACCTCCTGGGAACAAAGGGACCCTGGGACACTGCCAAAACTCAGGGAGACAAGGGAACCCCAGGACACTGTGGAATCTCCTGGAATCCAGGGGCCATTGGAATACACTGGGGCCTCCTGGAACCAAAGGGAACATGGGACACTGTGGAACCTCATGGAATCAAAAGGACCTCGGGACTTTGTGGAATGTCAGGGAATCAAGGGGCCAGTGTGACATCCCAGAACCTTTTGGAACCAAAGGGAACCAACGGGACCTTGTGGAATCTCATGGAATCAAGGGTCCACTGTGACACTGCGGAACCTCACAGAATCCAGGGGCCATTCTGATTCTGCAAGGCCTTCTGGAGTCAAAGGGAACATTGTGACACTGGGGAACCTCATGGAATCAAGGGTCCATTGTGACACTGGGGAAAATGATGAAATCAGTGGGCCATTGCAACACGGTGGGGCTTTATGGAGCCAAAGAACACTGAGAAACAGTGCAACCTCCTGGAATCAAGGAGTCATTGTGGCACTGCAGAGCCTCAAGGAATAAGGGATCCAATCTTTGTCTCCGATTTTGTCAAACAAATTAAATTTAAGGAATGACAGAAGTGTGATTGAACCACTTTTGTCCCACTGGTTTTAATGATTGGCCAAATGAGAATATTTATATAAAATGAATCATTTATTCTTACAAATGATCAGACCGAAGATCTTAATCAGAATTATTTACTACACGATACAAAGGCTAAAACTATTAGTAGTACAGCATAAGGTAGGATTGAAGCAATTATTGAAACAATTATATTAAAGCTAGCCAAAAGAAATAATTATTACATAAAGATCTGATGTAACTCACCCAGACCAATGTTCATGGGGAGATTTCTTTTGCTCAGCCTTGAGGAGTGTCCTTGGAGGGCATCCCCACCCAAGGCAGGAATCTCCACACATCTACCCCAAGAAGGGCTGTGTTAGAACAACCTGCCTGGATGAAAGGGGACTGGACTTCTCTAGTAGGAAGGGATTGACTGCTCCTCACAAATGGACAGGCCAGTGAGCAGCTTCTCTGTCCCATCCAACTTCCAAAAGCAGGATGTGTGTTTGGAATTGGGTGAACCAGGCAGGTTTGAGCATCATTCAGCACCAAAACCATTCCCATGGTGCCACCAGTAACTCTCAGATCTCACAGACAGCTTGCATGAGAGCTGGCACTGTTGGCATTGTCTGATGGGATTTTAGGTCTTATCAGGGTAGGCCCTCCTGCCACCCGGGTCGAGAGGTTGGCTGTGAAAGTCCATCCTGGAGATGCACAGGGAGCCAAGAGTTGGGCTCCTGAGTGACATCCAACAATGGACAGGGGGATGGGACTGACCAGATGAAAGTGTCTCAGGTAGAGCTGGACTGGCAACACAAGGGGGAATTATTCCTGGCTGTGTGGGCCCAGGACACCTCAGGTCCTGAGGGAAGAGGTGCAACATCCAGCTGGGCTTGTGATCCAGGGGTGCATTTAACCATGGACACCAACTGCCAGGTTCTCCAGACCTGGGAAACATGTGCTGCCATCAACGAGGCCAAGAGGGTGAAGCCCCTGTGGGGTGGGGGATGATGGCTGAACTAGAGATGTGGGCAGGCCTGGCAGATTGATCCCAGCACACTCCCCAAACCCACCCAGGCAAGCTCTACGTGCTGACAATGGGGGACACAACCCCTGGATGGCAGGAGACACCCCCTGTGCCTCCCAGCACTGCCCAGAACACCATCCTGGGCCTGGAAAAGCAAGTCCTGTGGAGACACGGCCCTCCAGAAACACTGGAGTTGGACAGCAGGACTCTTTTCCAAAACAACCTTGTGCACACCTGGACCAGAGAGCTCGGCATGGAGTGGATGGATCATATTCCCTGTCAGGCACCAGCCTCTGGGAAAGTTGAGTGGTAGAGTGGACTGTTCAAAACCACCTTGAAAGCAATGGGCAGTGGGACCTTCAAACCTTGGGATGTGCATTTAGCAAAAGCCACCCAGTTAGCTAATCCTGTAAGCTCAAGAGATAAAACTCCAGGCCAATTCAGTGTCTGAGATCAGCTCAAAAGAGCAGGTCCTTTAATCAGGCCCACAGGCCCAGGGGAACACACACGACGTTTGTCCTCCCAGGCAATGGTTCTACAGTTTTAGAAGATGGTCCATCCAATGCCAGAACTCTCCACCCCACAGTTCTGCCCAGTTCTGCCTCCTGACACACCTCTTGGGGAATTGGGTTTGGGGTCTTTGGGACCCCTTCTTCCTTCTCTTTATCTTCTTCACAACACGTACAGTCCTTGGAGTGCCTTCAAAGTTCTGGGCTTGAAGGTTGCTTTGTCTCTTCTGGGATCTTGTTGTCCAGGCCTAGGGTGTGATGGTGTTCAGTAGAGGTGTTTTTCTACAATTCTACCTTGAAAAGAAGTCTAAACACGCTAAAGGAATTTAGAAAATTTAATATAAAATGGGGTAATAGGGTTGGGTCTGTGTAAACTACTATGCTAAATGGTGGCTTATAATACAGCTACATTAACATCTACAGTTACTACACAACTACTTTTAAAATATACAAAAAGCTAAAAAAAAAATATCCAGAAAGCTTTAAGGTATCACACAAACCTAGTTAGTTAACTCCACCACTTGAACTGGGCCTGCCCAAAAAGAACCTCTGTGTACCATTAAAGGGGATAAAATCCCTGTGGTCCATATGAGGAATATGTTAGGGAGGACAGTTCAGATTAGTCCTGCCTTAAGCTTTGCACAATAGAGCATTTTATTCATTTTCTCTCTTCCTCCCTCTGTGGATTGAGAGATCTTTTGACTTCATTGTGTGACTCACTGTGTGCAAAGGGAAAATATGGACAGGAAAAAAGTACACAGGGGACAAAAAAGGAAATATTTTCTCATTGTTTCTTTAATACAAAATATTCACTTGGAATACAATTCTGAGATCTGTCTGATTAACCACAAAAGAATTGAAGACTTACAAGTAAATTACTCCCAGGGGCTTGTCTTGTTAAGATACCATCACTAAAAAGAGACTGTGCAGAAATGAGCAGACAAGGAAACCATCCCTGGGGGCTGGGTATGCAGGAACTCAGAGTCACTGGTTATGGGTGGAAAATGGACTGTGGAATGTGGCTGTGAAATCTGTCTAATAAACCTCAAAAGAGTGGAAGACTTAAAAGTAAATTATTCCCAGAGTTTGTCTCCTTAAGATGTTTTGAGTGTCAATGAGCCCTTTGGCACTGAAATCCTGAACTGAGGATCTGAAGACTGAACAAACCTCTAGAGAAGTAAAATTTATCAGGAAACCTCCAAGTTGCTGAGGATGTCAGCAAGCCCCAGTGAGGCCATCACTGAAAAGAGAGTGTGGAGGGAATGAGCAGACAAGGAGACCATCCCTGGGGCTGGGGAAGCAGGAACTCAGAGTCACTGGTTCCAGGTGGCAAATGGACTGTGGGATGTTTCTGGGAGAGCTCCTAAAGGGTGTGCTGGTTTCAATGGGAGTACAGTTAAATTTCTTCCCCGTGGCTGGTGCAGGGCTGTGTTTTGGTTTGTACTGAACACAGGGTTGATAATCACAGAATCACAGAATAGGCTGAGTTGGAAGGGACCCACAAGGATCATCCAGTCCAACCCTTGGACCTGCACAGGCCCATCGATCGCCAAGAGTCACACCATGAGCCTGAGAGGATCATCCAAACACTTCTTGAGCTCTGTCAGCCTTGGTGCTGTGCCCACTGCCCTGGGGAGCCTGTTCAGTGCCCAACCACCCTCTGGGGGAACAACCTCTTTCTAAGATCCAACCTAACCCTGCCCTGACACAACTCCAGGCCATTCCCTCAGTCCTGTCCCTGGTCCCCACAGAGCAGAGTTCAGGGCCTGCCCCTCCTCTGCCCCTCCCCAGGAAGTTGGAACTGCACTGAGGTCTCCCCTCAGTCTCCTCTTCTCCAGCTGAACACACCAAGTGCCCTCAGTGTCCTCACACGCCTTCCCCCCAAAGCCCTTCCCCATCTTCCTTGCCCTCCTTTGGACACTCTCCAATGGCTCAATCTCTCCCTTCCATTGTGTCCCCCCAAACTGCCCCAATGGTGCAGGTGAGGCCCCCCCAGGGCAGAGCAGAGCGGGACAATCCCCTCCCTGGCCCGGCCGGCCATGCTGGGCCTGATGCCCCCAGGACAGGCTTGGCCCTCCTGGCTGCCAGGGCACTGCTGACTCAGGGCCAACTGGCCACCCACCAGCACCCCCAGGGCCCTTTCCCGGCCCTGCTTTCCAGCCTCTCCTTCCCAGTCTGTCCGTCCCTGCGGGGTTGCCCCATCCCAGGGCAGAATCCGGCACTTCCCCCTGTTGAAGTTCTCAGGGCTCCTAAAGAGCCGGGAGGTCACGGGATGTCAAAGAGCCCCACGGAGCTAAAGGGACCCTTGGGACACTGTGGAACCTCATGGAATCAAGGAACCTTTTTGAAGGTGTGGAACTTCCTGGAATCAAGGGGCCATTCTGACCCTGCAGAGCATTCTGGAGCCAAAGAGATCATTGTGACACTGTGGGACCTCATGGAATCAAGGGGCCATTGTGACATGTGGGGCCTCATGGAATCAGAGGAACCCTGTGGAATATCATGGAATCAAGGAGCACCTGTGGCACAGCGGGGTCTCATGCTCCAGGAGGAACCCTGAGGCACTGTAGGATCTCATGGAACCAAGGTGCCATTGTGACACAGCATGGCTGCAGGGAATCAGGGCTCCAGAGTAAAAGTCCACGGCCTCATGGAAAAAATGAATCCTGGGACACTGTGGAACCTCATGGTATTAAGAGGCCATTGTGACACTGCAGAGCCTCATGGAACTAAAGGAATTGTGGAGAACTGCCAATGCCTAAAATCTGCTTTGACACAGTTTTAAACTCTTTTACTCTTGTTGGCTGTTAATTAAGACAATCTGACTGTGTCACTAAAAAGAGAAGTTTTATTCTTCCGTCCTCCTCATCTACCCTGAAATGGCAGAAAAGCCATGCAATGTTTATATTAAAGCATTTTTATCCCACCTACCGCAGGAATTTTTAAGCTACAGGGAAGGAGGAACGCATGGACCTATTTAACACAGTGTTACACACTTTTTCTAACTCATCCACACTATTCAAATTTTTCTAACAACAAACTGTCATTCTTAATTAGAAATTAATTCAGATTTCATAAGTGAGGTTAACTAGAACAGTCTCTTCCTTCTCATTTTTAACTTTGGTCACAGTTGTTCACCACAGGTGTCCTCCTGCTGAAGTTTGCAGGTTCTTCTCTCACTCTCACAGAGTGCCCAAGGCTGTCTCTGAGGCTTCTCTCTGGGGAACTGCCCCTGGCTCTCTAGCCTGTTTGGTCATTCAGTTTTCTGGAATGATTATAAATTAATTAAAAAGCTTTTTTGGTCCATCATCTAGGCAACTGCTGTTGTGGATAACGTGGATTGCAGGAAGGCAGAAGAGAAGGACATGGAAGGGCCACCTGTGAGCAAAAGGTATTTTTCATTTTCAGTAGTCTCTGAATTTTTGTTGCTAGTTTTCTGTTTCTGTGGAAGAGTTCAGTGTCCTCCCTCCTGGGAGGGATGGGAACAAATGATTAAACATGGAAAACGTTCTGGCTGAGCTGTTCCGACACTGCAAACTGCAATTTGTCCAGATGGTCTAAAAATGTCCAGATTATCGAAAACCTTCCATATTTTTGTTTTCAGGGAGAGAAAAATATTTGATGAAGAAATCCAGCAAAGGCAAAAGTGCAAGGCCAAGCCTCAGCCTGAAGAGAGCTGAGGGGTGGCACCGGCAGCCCCAGAATTACATAGGGGAAATAAGAAACACAGGAATTTTGGGGTGGGATTGAGCCATTTTCAGTGGGATTGATCCACTTTGAGGTGACAGGTTGAACCCTCTTGACTTTTGGGATGCAGAGCTGGGAGAGACTGGAATGTTAATGGTCCATGGCTCCAACACTCTCCAGTTGCAGAAGCAGTGGGGGCTTTGCTGCCCAAGGGCAATGGAACCGCCCGGGGCAGAGGGGGGAACACCCACCCCTGGAGGGGACAGGCTGGGCTTGGAGCCAGAGAGGGGAAGTGCTATTTTTGTGTTTTTATATCACTATAGACAGGAGCCAAAACTGCCCCAAACCTACTTTACATGGAGACAGAATTGTTCTAAATTAAACCCTACATATATAGATAGATATAAATATAGACATAGATATAGATAAACTAGCTCTAATCTGCCCCAAGGGATCAGTTCACAAGACCCTGAGTCACCCTCACTGTCAGGGGGGTTGGGACAGGGGCTGGACACAGGGAAGCTTCTGGCAGCTGCTCACAGAACCCACCCCTGGAGCCCCCAGAAACCAAAACATGGCCATCTAAACCCCAATACACTGCCCAGCATGGACCACCTGGACCGTGGGTCACCAGGTCTGTGCCCAACGTGGGTCCCTGTGGATCATCCAATGGGGGTCCTCCGATGGCTGATGGAGTTGGAGCAGCAGCCAAAGCTCTTCCCGCAGTCGGGGAACTCGAAGGGCTTCTCTTACTGTGGGTCCCTTGGTGTGAGGTTGTGGCGGTTTGAAACTCCCAAAATCTAATTTTTAAGTTCAAGCCCCCCTCCCACAGTTTGCCCCTGTGAGAGGGTTTAGTGATGGTATGGACTTGGTATCTTTTTCACCCCATGTGGAGAGTTTTCAGACAAAACACAACCATTCATTATTGGGGGAAGGGGAAAATATTCACAAAGGTTTATTTACACCCACATATATATTGACATTAAATTAAATTTCTCCTCTTCTTCAATAAAAGTCCAAGAAGAAAAGAGTCTTTTTATCACTTCTCAGGCCACAGTTCCTTCATTTCAGGTTTTTGTGGCACTGCTTAGTGCCCTCCATTTTTCCCAAGGGCAGCAGATTTAAATATAGCAGTTAGGATTCTTGTTCTTACTTTGTGGAAATTTCAACCCTGAGCCCGAGCCTTCGGGGAATTTCCTTGTAGATCTTCACACCTGTTGGGTTAGAACATTGAAGGCAGCTTTCAGTTCAGTCTTACCAAAGCTCTTCTGCCCTGTCTCAGCTCAGTAGCAGAATAGAAGCAGCAGCAGCAGCAGCAGAGGGCACGGCCACCTCCTCTGCATTCCGTCCTGGCTCAGCTCTCAGGACAACTCTGGGTTTTCAGCTCCTTTCTCCCTCTCTCCAGCTGCTGCTGCATTTCGGGACTCCCTGAGGGTTTGGAAGTCCACCCCTCCTCTTCAAGATGTCTCTGGGGTTTGGGAAAGTAATACAGTCTTACCCCAAACCAGCTCTGTTGAGTCTTCCTCTGGTTTGTTGCCAGCTCTCCCTCCTGCAGGAACATCTCTGCGTCTCTCAGCCGGCTTCACGTTATCTCGTTGCTCCTGGCTGCCTTTTGGCTTTCAGCCACTGTTGTCTCTGTTCAGGACTGCTCTGCTGCCACTTTCAGTGTCTTCTGCTGCTGCTGACAGTGAGGAAACTTTTCCAGCCCTTGATTACAGGACCCGGCCCAGCACTGACACTATACCGGGTCTCCCGTGACCTCAGCTGGGGGCTGGGCCCTTGGCCCCCAGAGGGGCTCACTGGCCCCCAGAGGGGCTCACTGGCCCCCTGCTTCCTCGTGGCTCAGATCATGGCTACCCTCCTTCTACACTGCCTTCACCACCTTCTCTTCCGTTTCTGTGGGTGTGTAATTCCCGTAGGGCGCACGTGGACTATTGATTGGTCCAGTATTATCAGTGGGGCAAACCATTACTGCCTCAGAGAAAAGGTTTTTCAAACCACCACAGCTGCTCGCTAACACAGCATAGGCTAAAGCTGTAACTTGCCCCTCAGTCCTTAGAAATTGCTCTGTTTCAGTCAGCAGCTGCCACAATGTAGAATAGCGAGCTGCTTCGTCATATCTTTTTATGATTTTTTCCCCTAACTGTTCCTTTATAGCGTCCCAAATGGATCCCTCAAAGGCAGCTTTAGCTGTGGGGATTAGTAACCCTTTAAGGGCTTTTTCGTCATAATTAGAATCTCTCTCAGAGAGAATTAAATAAAGGAGCGTTTGCACTGCCTCTTCTTTTGAAAGAGCAGACCCTGTTCTCCTTTCTTCAGCCGACTCACCTGACCAGGGCAGGATTTCTCTTGTACTGCTGCAGCTGTTTTCTCGCAGCGCCGGGGGACACGCCACCTCCAACGGCTGCTTCTCCCAACTCCTCCTGTTCGCCTCACGTCCCTCGGAACTCGGCGAAGAAGAAGTCCCTGCTACGGGCACCAGATATCGATGAGGAGGTACAGAGACAGAGCAACACGACCAATGTGATCAAAGCAATGTCCGATTTATTATTTAAAGCAGTTAACTTTTATACAGTTTAGTTTGCTCAGGGTACATGCTCACAACAAGGTGATTGGACAGCTCAGTCTGTGCACGTGTCTCATGCTCTCAGTTTATTGGATCTGAGGCTCTGTCCATGCGACCTGAAATCATCCTTGGCATGAAAAGCTCTTTCTAATTAATATGCTTTTAGGGGTGTTCCTAAATCTGCAGGTGTTTCATTATCTCCAGTTTCTCAAGGCTTTCTTACTATAAACATATTACGTTCTCAAACCTTATAATTAGACACACAGCTAACAAGTATAAATATCACATATTTTCACACAGTCTATAAGTATAAACAATACAGCTTGTCACTTCCATGGCAAGAAAGGCATACAGAGTGCAGGAAAAATTGTTCAGAGAAATCTCTCTGTTCTGGCGACACACATATGTCAAAATGAGCAGATACATTTATTGCACGTTAGCTCATTAACTATTAGTAATTATTAGTGCTACTGTTATTGCTGAAAGAGCAAAAATTCAAGAGTGCAGCTGGCTTTAAGTTATTGCATTCTTTAACAAGCTCTGCCTTAAAATCAAAGCATACCTAGTGATGGTCAGACAGATGTCTCTGCACTCCCAAAATGTTCAGACAATTTTTAGCTCGAATCCTCTCTCCCCTCACCCATAACACAAGAACTGCAGAAACTACAACACCTATTTCCTATGTCCTTATGCTCACATGTGCATATGCAGGTCACAATATACAGTCAAATCACAATTGCTATGGATATTATTAATGTGTCAAACTCCGGGGTTTATTAATTGAGACAGGGAAGCAGATATGTTTCTGAATGTTAGTTCTTCCTCTGTGTCCACACAATCCCACACACCTCAAGCCCTGCACTCACAGAATATATTGGCACTGGTGGGGCTTCGCTTACCGGTGGGTCCGTTGGTGTGAGGTCAAGGTAGAGCTCTGGGCAAAGCTCTTCCCACACTCCCCACACTTGTAGGGCCTCTCCCCGGTGTGGATGCGCCGGTGCCTGACGAGAGTAGAGTTCTGGTTGAAGCCCTTCCCACAGTCGGTGCAGCGGAAGAGCCTCTCATCCGTGTGTGTCTGCTCATGCGTGTAGAGATGGGAGCTGGTCATAAACCTCTTCCCACATTCCAAGCACTTGTAGGGCCGTTCCCCGGTGTGGAGGCGCTGGTGGGACCGGAGGGTGGAGCTCTGCCTGAAGCTCTTCCCACATTCCCCACACTTGTAGGGCTGTTCCCCAGTGTGAATGTGCTGGTGGGTGCGGAGGTTGGAGCTGTCACTGAAGCTCTTCCCACATTCCTCACACGTATAGGGCCGTTCTCCAGTGTGGATGCGCTGGTGGCTGAGGAGATCAGAGTTGTCTCTGAAGCTCTTCCCACATTCCCTACACATGTAGGGCCGTTTCCCTGTGTGGAGCTGCTGGTGCCGGATCAGGTGGAAGCTGTTCCTGAAACTCTTCCCACATTCCAAGCACCTGAAGGGCTTCTTTCTAGTGAGATGTTGCCTTGGGACCAGGACCTTGGAGTTCCTGCTCAAGCTCCTGCCACCTTCCCGGCACAGGCTGGCTCTTTCCTCCTCAGAGCACCCTGGGCTGGCTTTGGAGCCCCTCCTGCGGGGGGATCTCCGGCCCTTTTCCTCCCCGCTGCCTTCCTGCGCCGGGGAGCCCTTCAAAACGGCCTCTCCCACCAGGGTCTCACGGGGGGATTTGTCCTCCGCGCTCTCCCTCCTCAGCTCGGGGCCTGGGGCAGGAAGCAAGAAGGACAGGCAGGGGATTTGCCTCCGGCCCACAGGGAAGGCCAAGGACATCCCCCCAACTCCGGCCCCGGCAGGACGGCGGCGCCAGCGGGGTTGTCCTGCAGCCGGGGCCATGCTGGGCTGACAGAGCCAGCACAACACCCGCCCAAAGGGACACTGACTTCCTCCTCACCTGCCTGGGGGGCCCAAGGCATCTTCCTCTTCCTCGCAGCCTCCTCCTCCATCCGCCCAAGCTTTGGGAAGGACAAATCCTGATGGGGGGGAAAACAAGGGCTGAGCGCGTTGGCTTGGGGGTTCCTCCTGCCCAAGTTCACCTCTAGAACTCACCGGGCATCCTGTGACCATAAAAACCTCCAAACCACCAAGATTCAGCCCAGAAAAACCCAAACCACCCAGATTCAGGCAAAAAAACCCTCAGAAATAGCAAGATGAACTCCATCCAAAAAGCAAAATGTTAAGGTTCAGCCAAAAAATACTCCAAACTATGAACGTTCAGCCCAAAAAAAC
>NW_021937946.1:0-1815 GCF_001715985.3 Manacus vitellinus
TGGCCTGGGGATGGTAGGAATGGGGACGTTGGGAATGAGGGTGTTGGGTGGGAGGTCATCGTGGCCTGGGGATGTTGGGAATGGGGATGTTGGAAATGGAGACGTTGGGAATGGGGATGTTGGGAATGGGGATGTTGGATGGAAAATCACCGTGACCTGGGGATGGTGAGAAAGGGGATGTTGGGAAAGGGGATGTTGGGAACGGGGATGTTGGGAACGGGGATGTTGGGTGGGAGCTCATCATGGCCTGGGGACATTGGGAATGGGGACGTTGGGTAGAAGGTCACCATGGCCTGGGGATGTTGGGAATGGGGACATTGGGGACAGGGCCATTGGGAATGGGGACGTTGGGGTAGAAGGTCACCATGGCCTGGGGACATTGGGAATGGGGACATTGGGAATGGGGACATTGGGAATGGGGATGTTGGGAATGGGGACATTGGGGTAGAAGGTCACCATGACCTGGGGACATTGGGTCTGGCACTGTCAGGAGTGGGGATGTTGGGAATGGGGACATTGGGAATGGGGACGTTGGGAATGGGGACGTTGGGAATGGGGACATTGGGGTAGAAGGTCACCGTGGCCTGAGGACATTGGGCTTGGGGACACTGTGGGGGGGGATGTGGGGCTTATGGGGACATTTGGGGTCATTGGGGTTATGGGGACATTTGGGGTCATCGAGGTTATGGGGCCATTTGGGGTTATGGGGCCATCGGGGGCTTTGGGGTTATGGGGACATTTGGGGTTATGGGGCAGAGGGACAGAGGGGCCTGGGGACATGGGGACATCAGACAGGGGGACATGGGGACACAGGGACACCAGGACATGGGGACACCAGGACAGGGGGACAGGGGGACACAGGGACATAGGGACATGGGGACATGGGGACACCAGGACAGAGGGACATGGGACACCAGGACATGGAGACACCAGGACACCAGGACAGGGGGACACCAGGACACCAGGACACGGGGACAGCAGGACACAGGAACATGGGCACATCAGGATGTGAGGACATGGAGACAGAGGGACATGGGGTCACAGGGACATGGGGACACAGGGACATGAGGACACCAGGACATGGGGACACCGGGACATGGGGACATGGGGACAGCAGAACATGGGGACAGGGGGACACCAGGACATGGGGATGTGGGGACAGGGGGACACCAGGATATGGGGTCATGGGGACAGCAGGATATGGGGTCATGGGGACAGGGGGACACCAGGACATGGGGACAGGGGGACAGGGGCAGTGAGTGTGTGGGACACGGGGGCAGAGGGACATGGGGACAGTGGGGACACGAGGACAGTGGGGACACAAGGATATGCGGGTGATGGCAGTGGGGTGATGTCACCTGTGTCACCTGTGTCCCCAGGCTTTGTGTCCCTGTGGTCCCTGGGGGTGATGGAGGTGGTGACACCAGTGTCCCCCGTGTCCCCCATCCCCAGGGATGGTGTCTGTTTGGGGCTTTTTTTTCCCCGGGGGGGTGTTGGGAAAAAAAAAATGGCAGTGATGTCACCCGTGTCACCCATGTCCCCCGTCCCCAGTCTTTGTGTCCCTGTGCTCCTTGGGGGTGAGGGGGGTGGCACAGGGGGGTGATGGCAGTGATGTCACCCGTGTCCCCTGTCCCCAGGCTTTGTGTCCCTGTGCTCCCTGGGGGTGATGGCAGTGATGTCACCCGTGTCACCCATGTCCCCTGTCCCCAGGCTTTGTGTCCCTGTGGTCCCTGGGGGTGATGGCAGTGATGTCACCCGTGTCACCCGTGTCCCCCACCCCCAGGCTTTGTGTCCCTGTGCTCCCTGGGGATGAGG
>NW_021937947.1:0-4856 GCF_001715985.3 Manacus vitellinus
CTAAAAAAATTAAAAACAGGAGAAGAGCCTAAAAAAATTAAAATCAGGAGAAGAGCCTAAGAGAAATAAAATCAGGAGAGGAGTCTAAAAAAATTAAAATCAGGAGAAGAGCCTTAGGAAATTAAAATCAGGAGAAGAGCCTACAAAAATTACAAACAGTAAAAGAGCCTAAAAAAATTAAAATCAGGAGAAGAGCCTAAAAAAACTAAAAACAGGAGAAGACCTGAAGAGAAATAAAATCAGGAGAAGAGTCTAAAAAAACTAAAATCAGGAGAGGAGCCTAAAAAAATTCAAAACAGGAGAGGAGCCTAAAAAAATTAAAATTACGAGAGGAGCCTAAGAAATAAAATCAGGAGAAGAACCAAAGGGAAATTAAAATCAGGAGAGGTGCCTAAAAAAATTAAAAGCAGGAGTACAGTCTAAAAAAATTAAAATCAGGAGAAGACCCTAAGAGAAATTAAGATCAGGAGAAGAGCCTGAGAGAAATAAAACCAGGAGAGGAGTCCAAAAGAATTAAAAACAGAAGAAGAACCTAAGAGAATTTAAAATCAGGAGAGGTGCCTAAAAAAATTAAATCAGGAGAAGAGCCTAAAAGAAACTACAATCAGGAGAGGAGTCTAAAAAAATTAAAATCAGGAGAGGAGCCTAAAAAAATTAAAATCAGGAGAGAAGCCTAAAAAAATAAAAATCACGAGAGGAACTTAAAAAAATTAAAATCAAGAGAGGAACCTAAGAAATTAAAATCAGGAGAAGAGTCTAAGAAATAAAATCAGGAGATGAGTATAAAAAAATTAAAAACAGGAGAAGAACCTAAGAGAAATTAAAATCAGGAGAAGATCCTAAAAAAATTAAAAACAGGAGAGGTGCATAAAAAAATAAAATCAGCAGAGGAGCCTAAAAAATAAAATCAGGAGAGGAGCCTAAAAAATTAAAATCAGGAGAAGAGCTTAAAAAAATTTAAATCAGCAGAGCCGCCTAAAAATACGAAAAACAGGAGAAGAGCCTAAGAGAAATAAAACAAGGAGAGGAGACTAAAAAATTAAAAACAGGAGAAGACCTAAGAGAAATAAAATCAGGAGAGGAGTCTAAAAAAATTAAAATCAGGATAAGACCATAAGAAATAAAATCAGGAGAAGAGTCTAAAAAAATTAAAATCAGGAGAAGAGCCTAAGAGAAATAAACCAGGAGAGGAGCCTAAAAAAATTAAAAACAGGAAAAGAGACTAAGAGAAATAAAATCAGGAGAGGAGCCTAAAAAAATTAAAATCAGGAGAAGAATCTTAACAAATTAAAATCAGGAGAAGAGCCTGAAAAAATTAAAATCAGGAGAAGAGCCTAAAAGAATTAAAATAAGGAAAGGAACCTAAAAAAATTAAAATCAGGAGAAGAGCCTAAAAGAAACTACAATCAGGAGAGGAGTCTAAAAAAATTAAAATCAGGAGAGGAGCCTAAAAAAATTAAAATCAGGAGAGAAGCCTAAAAAAATAAAAATCACGAGAGGAACTTAAAAAAATTAAAATCAAGAGAGGAACCTAAGAAATTAAAATCAGGAGAAGAGTCTAAGAAATAAAATCAGGAGATGAGTATAAAAAAATTAAAAACAGGAGAAGAACCTAAGAGAAATTAAAATCAGGAGAGGAGCCCAAAAAAATTAAAAACAGGAAAGGAGTCTAAGAGAAAAACAATCAGGAGAAGAGCCTAAGATAATTAAAAACAGGAGAAGAACCTAAAAAAATTAAAAACAGGAGAAGAGCCTAAAAACAAGTAAAATCAGGAGTAGAACCTAAAAAATTAAAATCAGAAGAAGAACTTAAAAAAAATCAAAATCAGGAGAAGAGTCTAAAACAATTAAAAACAGGACAAGAGCCTAGAAAAATACAATCAGGAGAAGAGCCTAAAAAAATTAAAATCAGGAGAAGAGCAGAGGGGAAAAAATTAAAAACAGAAGAGTCTAAAAAAATTAAAATCAGGAGAAGAGCCTAAGAGAATTAAAATCAGGACAGGAGTCTAAAAAAATTTAAATCAGGAGAAAAACCTAAAAATTTAAAATCAGGAGAAGACCCTAAGAAATAAAATCAGGACAAGAGCTTAAGAGAATTAAAATCAGGAGAAGAGCCTAGGAGAATTAAAATCAGGAGAAGAGTCTAAAACAATTAAAAACAGGAGAGGAGACTAAAAAAATTAAAATCAGGAGAAGAGCCTAAAAAAATTAAAATCAGGAGAAGAGTCTAAGAGAAATAAAATCAGGAGAGGAGCCTAAAAAAATTAAAATCAGGAGAAGACCCTAAGAAATAAAATCATGATAAGAGTCTAAAAAAAATTAAAATCAGGAGAGGAGCCTAAAAAAATTCAAAACAGGAGAGGAACCTAAAAAAATTAAAATCAGGAGAGGAGCCTAAGAAATAAAATCAGGAGAAGAACCTAAGGGAAATTAAAATCAGGAGAGGAGCCTAAAAAAATTAAAAGCAGGAGTAGAGTCTAAAAAAATTAAAATCAGGAGAAGACCCTAAGAGAAATTAAAATCAGGAGAAGAGCCTAAGAGAAATAAAACCAGGAGAGGAGTCTAAAA
This sequence comes from Manacus vitellinus, assembly GCF_001715985.3. Classification (NCBI taxonomy): domain Eukaryota; kingdom Metazoa; phylum Chordata; class Aves; order Passeriformes; family Pipridae; genus Manacus; species Manacus vitellinus. The sequence continues at coordinate 2,569 of NW_021937947.1, forward strand.
AAATAAAAATCAGGAGAGAAGCCTAAAAAAATAAAAATCACGAGAGGAACTTAAAAAAAATTAAAATCAGGAGAAGAGTCTAAGAAATAAAATCAGGAGAGGAGTATAAAAAAATTAAAAACAGGAGAAGAACCTAAGAGAAATTAAAATCAGGAGAGGAGCCCAAAAAAATTAAAAACAGGAAAAGAGTCTAAGAGAAAAAAAATCAGGAGAAGAGCCTAAGATAATTAAAAACAGGAGAAGAGCCTAAGAGAAATAAAACCATGAGAGGAGTCTAAAAAAATTAAAATCAGGAGAAGACCCTACGAAATAAAATCAGAAGAGCCTAAAAGAATTAAAATCAGGAGAGGAGTCAAAAAAAAGTAAAAACAGGAGAAGAGCCTAAGAGCAATAAAATCAGAAGAGCCTAAGAGAATTAAAACCAGGAGAAGAGCCTAAGAGAAATAAAACCAGGAGAAGAGCCTAAAAAAATTTAAAACAGGAAAAAAAACCTAAGAGAAATTAAAATCAGGAGAAGAGCCTTAGAGAATTAAAATCAGGAGAGGAGCCTAAAAAAATTAAAATCAGGACAGGAGGATAAAAAATTAAAATCAGGAGAAGACCCTAAGGAAATTAAAATCAGGAGAAGACCCTAAGGAAATTAAAATCAGGAGAAGAGTCTAAGAAAATTAAAATCAGGAGAAGAGCCTAAAAAAATTAAAATCAGGAGAAGAGCCTAAAAAAATTAAAATCAGGAGAAGAGCCTAAGAAACATAAAATCAGGAGAGGAGCCTAAAAAAATTAAAAATAGGAGAAGAGCCTAAAAGAAATAAAATCACGAGAAGAGTCTAAGAGAATTAAAAACAGGAAAGGAGGTTAAAAAAATTAAAATCAGGAGAAGAGCCTAAGAGAATTAAAAAGAGGGGAAGAGCCTAAGAAAAATTAATACAAGGAGAAGAGCCTAAAAAAATGAAAATCAGGAGAAGAGCCTAAGAAATAAAATCAGGAGCAGAGCCTAAGAGAATTAAAATCAGGAGAAAAGACTAAAAAAATTAAAATCAGGAGAAGAGCCTAAAAGAATTAAAAACAGGAGGAGAGCCTAAAAAAATTAAAAACAGGAGGAGAGCCTAAGAGAAATAAAATCAGGAGAGGAGCCTAAGAGAATTAAAATCAGGAGAGGAGCCTAAGAGAATTAAAATCAGGAGAGGAGCCTAAGAGAATTAAAATCAGGAGAGGGGTCTAAAAAAATTAAAATCAGGAGAGGAGCCTAAGAGAATTAAAATCAGGAGAGGGGTCTAAAAAAATTAAAATCAGGAGAAGACCCTAAGAAATAAAATCAGGAGAAGAGCCTAAGAGAATTAAAATCCAGGAGAAGAGCCCTAGGCAAAATTAAAAAATCAGGAGAGGAGCCTAAGAGAATTAAAATCAGGAGAAGAGCCTAAGAGAAATAAAATCAGGAGAGGAGCCTAAAAAAATGAAAAAACAGGAGAAGAGCCTAAAAAAATTAAAATCAAGGAGAAGAGCCTAAGAAATAAAATCAGGAGAAGAGCCTAAGAGAATTAAAATCAGGAGAGGAGCCTAAAAAAATTAAAATCAGGAGAAGAGCCTAAGGGAAATAAAAGCAGGAGAAGAGAGCCGGAGAATTAAAAGCAGGAGAAGAGAGTACGAGAATTAAAAGGAGGAGAAGAGAGCAAGAGAATTAAAAGGAGGAGAAGAGAGCAAGAGAATTAAAAGGAGGAGAAGAGAGCAAGAGAATTAAAAGGAGGAGAAGAGAGCAAGACAATTAAAAGGAGGAGAAGAGAGCAAGAGAATTAAAAGGAGGAGAAGAGAGCAAGAGAATTAAAAGGAGGACCAGAGACTAAGAGAAATAAAAGCAGGACAAGAGAGTAAGAGAAAAGCAAGACAAGTGACTAAGAGAAGAGACTAAGAGAAGTGACTAAGAGAAATGAAGGCAAGAGAAGCAAGAGAAGAGAGATGAAGATGAGCAAGGGAAAGAAGGGAAGAGAAAACCAGAAAAGACTACATGACAGAAAATAAAGACAGGAGCCAAAGAGGGGGAAAACCCCCAGAGAGGGGAAAAGTCCCCAAACCTTTATTGCAACTTTATTGAATGACTTGTTGTGACCTTGTGAAATTACACAAGGCTAGTACAGAAATTACAACACAGGTTAGTATCCAAGTTACAACACAGGACAGCATACAAGTTACAATACAGTTTACAACACAGGTTAGTATCCAAGTTACAACACAGGACAGCATACAAGTTACAATACAGTTTACAACACAGGTTAGTACACAAGTTACAGCAC
>NW_021937948.1:0-32688 GCF_001715985.3 Manacus vitellinus
CCCCGAGAAATAGTCTCCCTTCACGTGCAAGGGCACAATCACACACCATGCCCCCGTTAGAATCATCCTCGGATGAGGAAGAAACAGGGGGGCGGGAATGTGACAGAACTCCTCTAGCAGAACGGACTCGGAGAGGGCGAAGGGAGAGGGAAAGAAGACGGGGAGGGGGGAGGGAGACAGACGTTTCGCTCTCACCCCCTAGATTGATGGCTCCCTTGCGAGAAGCGGTTGGAGCAGGCAAGGGAAAAATCATGATAAAAGTTCCTTTTTCGCCTAATGATTTACTAATTTGGAAACAGTCAGCTGGGACATATAGAGAAAATTCTGAGCGGGTGGCTCGTGTTATAAAAATGGTTATAAAAACACAAGACCCGGACTGGAATGATTTACAGGTATTAATAGATACAATTTTAGATTCAACAGAAAAAGAAATGGTATTAAAGGTGATGGTGAGGAGAGCAAAGGAAAGGATTCGTACCCTGCCTCGGGCAGCGCGGGGGACGGTAAATGATTTTGTACCGCGGGAGGATCCCGATTGGGACGCTAATAACCCCGCAGATTATAAAAAGTTAAAAATTTACCAGGAATTATTGGTAGAGGGAATACGATGTGGCATTCCAAAAACGTTGAATTGGTCTAAGTTATATTCAGTAATGCAAGATAAGACTGAGTCCCCTTCTGCCTTTTTAGAAAGGCTAAAGGAAACAGCTAGGAGGTATACAGACTTAGATGTGGAAGACGAGTCTGGAAAATTACAATTAGCATTGATCTTTATGGGACAATCACAAGAATATATTAGAAAGAAATTTCAAAAACTGGAAGGGAGAGAAACAAGAGATTTAGAGAAATTGTTAGAAGTGGCTTGGAAAGCATATAACAATCGGGAAAAGGAAAGTACTAAGAAACAACAAGCGAGCTTGTTGGCGCTTTTACAAGCTTCAGGAGAGAACAATGGGGCCGGTGGCCATAGAGGAAGAAGTCGTGGTAATAGGGGAAGGGGAGGAATGGGTAGAGGATTTAACAATCAGTCGGGATTTGGAAATCAATACGGGGGAGGACGTGGTAGAATAGGACCAAATCAGTGTGCTCTTTGTAAAGGACAAGGACATTGGAAAAACGAATGCCCATTAAATGCTGGAAATGGAATGAATCCTTGGAATCCTCAAAGCTTTGTGAACCCACAAAACCCTGTTGGTATGGGCACGCCACAGGGTGTCGCCCAAGCATTTATGTTAGGGAGTTGTGGAAGACAGAGTCGGCTAGATTCAGACTTAAAGGTTGTTTTGGAAGTAGAGGGGGAGCCGACGGAATTTAGAATAGATACTGGAGCTAGTTTTTCGGCAATGAATAAATTGATGGGGCCATTAAGTGATTCAACCGTACAAGTAGTGGGAGTTTCAGGACAGATAGAGGAAAGAACATTTCTGCGACCTCTAGATATCAAATTTAAGGGAAGAGAATTAGATCATCAATTTCTGTACATGCCTAACAGTCCTGAATGTTTATTAGGAAGGGATTTACTTTCAGCCTTGCAAGCTAAAATTATATTTGAAAAAGGGAGAGTCAAGATAGAAATTCCAGAAGAAAATTTAGCAAAAATTTTTGTTGTGAAAGAAGTGGAAAAGGAAGAAATACCCCAAGAGATTGAACAGGCTGTTGTACCCTGGGTGTGGGAGACCGGGGTTCCTGGGAAATCTAAAGCAGCCACCCCAGTTAGAATAGAATTAAAAGAAGGAGCACAACCTGTCAGAGTTAGGCAATACCCAATTAGTTTAGAAGCAAGAGAGGGAATAGCCCCTATGATTTCACAGTTCCTAACTCTAGGAATATTACAAGAATGTGAATCAGAATTTAACACCCCCATATTTCCGATAAAAAAAAACCAAATGGAAAATATAGATTAGTACAAGATTTGAGAGCAGTAAATCTTATTACAAAAGATATTCACCCGGTTGTAGCAAATCCTTATACCTTGCTAACATCTGTGTCTGAGAAGTTTCAGTGGTTTACTGTGGTTGATTTGAAAGATGCTTTCTTCTGCATACCACTGGCACGAGAAAGTTGGAAAATCTTTGCCTTTGAATGGGAGAACCCAGAGACAGGACGAAAGAGACAGCTCGCTTGGACTCGATTACCACAAGGATTCAAATGCTCACCCACGATATTTGGTAATCAGTTAGCAAAGGAACTAGAGGAATGGAAGACTACTCAGGTAAAAGAATCTCCTTTTTCATATATAATACTGCAATATGTAGATGACATTTTCTTAGGAGCTACAGAACAGGACTTTGTCGTCAGTTAACTATTGAACTGTTAAACATGCTGGGCCAAGCAGGCTACCGAGTCTCAAAAGAAAAAGCACAATTAGTAAAACGGAAAGTTATCTATCTGGGATGTGAAATTTCCCAAGGAGTCCGGCGCCTGGGAACAAATAGAATTCAAGCAATATGTGCTATACCTGTGCCTAGAAATAATCAAGAACTGAGATCTTTTCTAGGAATGGTCGGATGGTGCAGGCTGTGGATTCCTAACTTTGGACTGACTGCTCGACCACTGTATGAAGCAGCAAAGGAGTCCAAGCTAACCTGGGGGACAGAGCAAGAAAAAGCATTCCAGGAACTGAAGAAAGCCCTCCAGGAAGCACCTGCCCTGGGACTACCGGACCCAACCAAGGAATTTCAGCTCTATGTTTGTGAGAGACAGCGAATGGCCTTAGGAGTCCTCACTCAGCGTCTAGGATCCTGGAAGAGACCGGTTGGGTACTTCTCCAAACGGCTAGATGCAGTAAGTGGGGGATGGCCAGGGTGTCTCAGAGCTGTGGCAGCGACGGTCATTTTAATACAGGAAGCACGCAAATTGACTCTGGGAAAACACATGATAGTGTATGTGCCCCACATGGTCATAGCAGTCCTAGAGCAAAAAGGGGGGCATTGGCTCTCCTCCAGCCGCATGTTGCAATACCAGGCTTTGTTGAGAGAACAAGATGATGTTGAACTGAAAATTACTAACCATCTCAACCCAGCAGAATTCCTTAGGTCTACACAGGAAGAAGGCACCCTGGAGCATGACTGTGTAGAGACCATTGAACAAGTCTACGCGAGCAGAAGAGACTTGAAGGACGAACCACTGACAGATCCTGACTGGGAGCTGTACACCGACGGATCTAGTTTTGTAGAAAACGGCACCAGGTACGCTGGGTATGCAGTAGTCACTTTACAACAAGTGATAGAAGCGACTGCACTACCCCCAGGTACGTCTGCACAAAAAGCCGAAATATGGGCATTGGTGAGAGCTTTAATATTAAGCCAAGGAAGGAGAGTTAACATATGGACTGACTCCAAATATGCTTTTGGGGTAGTTCATGTTCACGGAGCACTCTGGAAGGAGAGAGGACTTCTTACTTCTCAAGGGACAACGATTAAACATCGGGAAGAAATTTTACAATTGCTAGAGGCAATACATAAGCCCTCAGCAGTGGCAATAATGCATGTCAGAGGACACCAGGCTGATCCAGGACGAGAGTTTCAGGGAAATCGATACGCTGACCAAGCAGCCAGGAGGGCTGCGAGAGAGGTATGGACTCAAATGGTTCTTTTACCAACCCGGAATAATCCAGCAATAACATTCATGGAAGAGAAACCGCATTATTCACCTGAAGATGAGAAATTAGCTGTGATGATGGAAGCAAAGAAAAATATCAGGGGGTGGTATATCACTCCTACGAGACAGGTAATTTTACCAGTCAGAATAATGAAAGCAGTGCTTGAAATGGAACACAACAAGTGCCACTGGGGTGCAGAAGCACTAGTGAAATTCTTGAAAAACGAAATTTTCTCAAACCAGATGTTAACACTAGCTAAAAGGGTGAATGCAATATGTCCTATGTGTATAAAGAATAATCCAGTAGTCAGGAAGCAAGTACAAATGGGAAAACTACAAGTAGGACAGTTACCAGGAGACTATTGGCAAGTAGATTTTTCTGAGTTGCCTAAGGCCCAAACTTTTAAATATCTGCTAGTGTATGTTTGTACCTTCTCAGGGGGGCCAGAAGCTTTTCCATGCAGGACCAATCAGGCAAAAGAAGTAGTGAAAACCCTTCTGAAGGAAATCATCCCAAGATTTGGAGTTCCCCTAGGGCTGTCCTCTGATCGAGGACCGCACTTTACAGCAGGGATAGTCCGAGATGTGTCAGCTGTATTAGGGATAACATGGAATCTCCATACACCATGGAGACCGCAGTCTAGTGGACAAGTAGAAAGAATGAATCAGACATTAAAAGGTCAATTGAAGAAGATCTGTCAGGAAGCCAAAATCCAGTGGCCCTCGCTCTGCTGAGAGTTAGGATTAAACCAAGGGAAAGAATAGGAGTAAGTCCATACGAAATATTGTATGGCAAGCCCTATCATGCGGCTACTTACCAAGGGGATCCTCATGTAGTGGGTGATCAGGCAGTATTTAACTATGTGTTATCTTTGAATAAGACCCTCACAGCCCTCAGAGGAGCGCTGCAGTGGAATCGGCCTCTGCCCCTGGAGAATCCGGTTCATGACATTTCTCCAGGAGACCAAGTCTATGTGAAAAACTGGTCAGTGGAACCATTAAAGGGAACATGGGACGGTCCTCGCCAGGTGATAATGACCACTTATACGGCGGTGAAAGTCGAGGGAATCGACAATTGGATCCATTACACCCGAGTCAAGAAGGTTCCAGTCTCATGGTCGGTAGAACCTCTCTCACCTACAAAGATGGTATTTCGAGCCAACAATTGAAGATTGTGGTATTCCTGGGGTTGATAAGTTTAGCAGAGACCACCGTGAGAATTGAAACCCCAGATCCTTATTTGTTTGTACCAGAACACACTGATGTAAACTTAACTTGTCTGTTTTCAGATGACCAGGGAGCTGAATTAAGAGATGTCCACGTCAAGTGGAAACGGAGGGATCAAGATCGAATCATAACAGAAGGAGTGACAACAGTTTGGGATGCGACACAACAAAAGGGTTATACCGTCCTGCAGGTACCTGAGGTGTCTAAAACCGTAGAAGGGACATACATGTGTGTAGTTTGGATTCAAAGAAGTTTTGATTATGGGTATGTAGAAATACACATGATAAACACAACTCGGGAAATAATGACTAAGGTACAAGTTATACCCCCTAGGAAAACTCGACATGTGAGAGATCTGCAGATTCCGAATAGAGAAATAGAACAGGAAAATTTAATTGTGGGCCTAATTCGAGATTTTGGGAAAGTACAAAACGTTACTAAAATTACTGCATGTCTCCCTATGCCTCATGCAGCAGGAGACCCAATTCCATGGGGAATAATTCCAGTGCCGGAAATACCCAAAATGTTTAAGAATATTACAAGGAATTGCAAATTTGTAACCATCACATGGAGCGAAACGGTAGATGTATGTTTATTAAGTGACAAAATGATGAAGAAGCAATGTGAACAGATGCCGGGATATTTCCGATGGGTAGTAATTGGGACATGGGTAACAAGTGAAACAATTAATGAATTAAAAGGATACTGTTTAGTTACAAATTCAACACACCCATGCTCTAAAGTTCCGGCTTCAGTAAAACGAGAAAAACAAGAAGAGGTCTGTCAAAATATTACCAGTTCTACAACCATGGAAGAATGGCAAACAATTTGGGGACCCAGCCTGCTAGAGACATATAGTTATATTGGAAAGGTACAGTGGTGCATACACTGGAAGGGGAAAAAGAATCAAACTTATTCTACAGGAAATAGAGGGAATCATAATTGGAGGACAGAAACACATACAAAAGAGGATTGGAATTGTACCCGAATATACACATGTGATACCCCAGACGATGAAATAGGCTTAATGCCAGTCAAAGCCCTCCTGCAGTTAGGATGTGAGTGTCGAGGATATAACCATACTATTAAAGGACATGTGAAAAACATTGATTGTCACACTACCACAGTTAGAAGTCCCGGAAACCTAGTATGGGTCATGGGACATGGTCAATGGACCACCCACATGCCACTAGACGGTCCGGTTGTACCTGTCACACTAGGGATACCTACTCTTTGTCCACTCTGGAGAAAAGAGAAGTTAACACCAGCAGAGATGCGACCACGGGAGAAAAGAGAAGTTAGTAATGACATTAAAGACCTGGAACTAACAGATTGGCATGAGCCATCAGCAGGAGTTAAATTCGGATGGGCACTAGAATCTTTGTTTGCCCCAATTTCAACATATCGAAATAGAGAAATGTTGTTCAAATTGATGAGCCAGACCGAAAGGTTAGCAGCAGTCACTAAGAAAGGATTTAAAGATCTAAATTTACAATTACAAGCCACCTCTAGAATGACCATACAAAACCGCATGGCATTAGACCTGATATTACTCAAAGAACATGGAGTTTGCGGTTACCTGCATGCAAAGGATGAGCATTGTTGTGTACACATCCCAAATGTCACTCAAGAAGTAGAGAAAGATATTAATCAATTAGAACAAATTGACGAGAATGTTCATAAACTGCAGAAAGAAGCGGAACACAATTGGATAGGACAATTATTCAGCTCCCTAGGTCTCCATGTGTCAGGATGGATATCTTCTGTTATCCAGTACGGAATATTGATTGTAATAATTGTTGTCATAGCCATAACTGTTTACAAGTGTCTTTTAGGAATGATTGTAAAAGAAGGTCAACATACGAGACGAATCATGAAAGCTATAACAAGAAAAGAAGTAATCTCACCGCAAAATGGATCACCTCCTATCCATCAAGAAACTGCAACCTGAAGATTGCTGTATTTGAGCATCCTTGCAAGCAAAGCCTGAAGAATGCTCAAAAGGGGGGACTGTTGCAAAGCAGTTTAAATTTAGTAGTAGAATGGCTAAGGCTTAAGTAAAAGGGTAGGCCTAGAAAGCAACACATTACAGTAGTGAGTTAAGCAGCAGCCTTGTTCGTGGGAATAGAATGTACTGAAGAAGTAGAAACAATAATCAAAAGATTTAGTCAAGCATGTACGTAACGATTTGTACCTTAGATGTGGTAAGGGTCTGTGAAACAGTTTCTAGGGGGGTAAGGCAACTTAAGCAGATTTATGATTAGAGTAGATGATTGTTAATTGTTATAAACTACTGCACCTGGGTTGCTATAGAAACTGTAATTGTTTTAGCCGTGAGAATACATGTAAACTTGTTTGTGTATAAAAGTTGAACTGAGAACGAGGGTCGTCGGAATCCTGACTTGGGGCGCTAGCCCGCAGGTTCCCGGGGCCCCGAATAAAGCACCCATAAACCGGCACTCTGTTGGTTTGTGTCTTTGTTTACGGGCAACAGGGTTAGGGTAAGGGTTAGGGTTGGGGTTAGGGTTAGGGTTAGGGTAAGGGTTAGGGGTTAGGGTTGGGGTTAGGGTTAGGGTTAGTCAGAATCTGTCTCAATGCGCGATCTAACTATCGCGGGTTTATCCCTTTCCAGGAACGCAGTGGTGCCCAGTAAACCCCTCTCAGGCTATAAGTCCGATTCAGTGCCCACCGCTGTCAGAATCTTTTGCTTTTTCTCTTGGGTCTCTGCTTTTGCTGTTGCTGTTCTGTTGCGTGTCTGGCAGAATACCCACCGCTGTCCGGTATGTACTCTGCTTCTATAGAGCACTGGCCCCGCCCACTGGGTGGAGTCAAGAGGTGGAGTCCGTGTTGATTGTTCTGCGTCACTGGCTCCGCCTACTGGGCGGAGTCAGTGCTGATTGGTGTTACAACCCGCCCCAGGAAAAGGGGAGAGGGGGTAACTCAGGTTTTTATTAATAATTCCCCTGGGGTGGATTAAAGTGAAACGACACTAAATAATCGGTGTCTGAAAACATATACTGGCAAGGTTTATTTTAACAATTCTGTATCAACAGGCATGCTAGCAGTTTGGGTGCTGTCATACCACCATGTGACACAGAGATAACCTTTGGGGGGGGAAAAGAAAATGCATAGGGGAGAGAAAGGCAGGATAAGAGCAAGGGAGAGTAAGAGAAAGAAAAGCTGAGAGTGGACAGATGTATATAGTCACTGCCCACGGGGTCCAGCGATGCTTCCATGTCTGTCAGTTGAAGTGGTGGCCTTGATCTGCCGGGGGTGAAGGAGAGAAGTCCCCATACTCCAAGAAGTTACGAGTTATAGCCATGATTAGTGTCACGGACCATGCCTCGAGCCTCCAACATCTCGAGGGTTGCAGTCTCTCTTCTAAGATTAGGGAACAGGCTTTGGGCATAGCTTGCAGTTACTGTGTGGACCAATTGTCAGAGACTGAAATGGTTAATGATTTATGCATTCTAGGAGACTTTTCAGGCTTTTGACTTGCATGATACCTCTGATGAGCAGTTGAGCCCGTCCCTCCCTCCAGTGCTGACGGTGTGAAGCCCTGAAAAGGCAAGAGCTGAGCTTACAGACTTTTGACTGCTGATACATCTGATGAGGAATCAGGCCCCTCCCTCCCTCTGCTATGAGATGTTAGGGTTAGGGTTAAGGTTAACAAGGGTTAGGGTTTAGGTTTTAGGGTTTACGGTTTGCGTTCCTGGAATGGGGTAAACCCACGATAGTTAGATCGCGCATTGAGACAGATTCTGACTAACCCTAACCCTAACCCTAACCCTAACCCTAACCCTAACCCTAACCCTAACCCTAACCCTAACCCTAACCCTAACCCTAACCCTAACCTAACCCTAACCCTAACCCTAACCCTAACCCTAACCCTAACCCTAACCCTAACCCTAACCCTAACCCTAACCCTAGTAGCTTGCAGTCTCTTTTTTAAAGTTAGGGTTAGGGAACTGGTTTTGTGCATAGCTTGCAGTCTCTTTTTTAAGGTTAAGGTTAGGGAACAGGGTTTGCACATAGCTTGCATTCACTTTTTTAGGATTAGGGTCAGGGAATCGGGTTTGCGCATAGCAACACTAACCCTAAAAAAGAGACTGCAAGCTATGCGCAAACCCGGTTCCCTAACCCTAAAAAAACCCCTAACCCTAACCCTAACTCTAACCCTAACCCTAAACCCTAACCCCAACCCTAAACCTAACCCTAACCCTAACCCTAACCCGAACCCTGATTCTAAGTCTGAGGAGAGACAGAAACCAGGAGACTTTGAAGTTCAACTGATGTTTCTACAGTCTCTCAGCTTTCCTCACATTAATGAAAATTGGCTCATTAAGGATAATGAGGATGCAGCTTCTGCTATGGGGAATTCTAAGCATTCTGGGGTCGGTAAGACAACCTGGTAAGTAACACTTGAGTGAATGGGGGGTTGTCTTGGGGGCTTGTTTCCCTTCTCTTTTCTGTCTCTCGGTTTCTCATTTTGTTTGCTACTTTCTTTGGAATAAATGTTGTTTTGTTCAGCTTTCAACTGTGTACTGGTTTCAGTTTTGGCAATCTCCCTGCTGCCACGGTCCCGGGGGATGGGAAATAGGACTGAGCACTGCAATAACGGTTCTTGGCACAGTTGAGGGTTTGTGCAGCAATGCCACTTTATTCAGGGACAACAGGGGTTTAAATAAGGGGTTTAAAGTCTGAGGGGAGGATTCTGAACTGGGGAGGAGCATGGGACTGACAACTCAGGGAAAAGTGTGATAGGAAGACAGGGAAAAGGTGGGTGGAACTTCGGAGTTCCTCTTTACCTCTTTACTCCTGACGGGGTACTGCGATCCCCCTACACCGCTGACTCTGATGTTAGTGGTCTGGGCTGGCCAGCCGTACGGCCAGTCCTTGGAGGCAATTATGGTGACATCCGCCCCCATGTCGAGTAACCCTTCCACCTTGACTTTCTGAGGGTGCCTAGGTTGAGAAAAGTAGATGAGACATGTTAGAAGAGGGCGAGAGGTCTTCACCGAGGTTGTCCAGTGGACTTCCCTCAGTGATCCCTCCCTCCGCTCCTCATCTGGGGACACCACGCAGAGCAGCTCGTCGGTGGAGACCATCTTCGCCACGGGGAAGCGGTCCTCCAACTGCACGGGAGGGAGATGCACAGTTAGGCATATAGCTATATTTGTGTTCGTCAGTCCCGTCAGGAGAGTAGGCACTACAATTATTCCCTTAGCCACTGCTGAAAAGTGCGATATCATCAGGTAAGTCTTATCTGGATCGACCGGGGCAGATGGTCTAACCCTGGCCTGCTCATAGGAGCTTAGGTGAGTAGACGGGTGAGTAACGGAAAGGATTATCCAATTTAGGGGAACACACTGGTTTTTAACTGAGATAGGGTCTGCTGAATTTAAAGGATCACACTGAACGGGAATGAGGTCTGTCGGAGGCTCTTGGGTAATGGGGTAGCTGGGTGCGGTGTTGGGCGCAGGATGGAGCGGAGAGCAGGGGTTATTTGTGTCGTCGCGCCCCCCTGGGCGCTCTGCTCCCCGTTTCCCTGATGTTCACAGGCGTAAGGGCGAAGATCGGGCAAAGATTGGAAGGTTACCCTTTTCCTCAGCTCTGGGGACCTCCTGGGGGCAAGGGGCTCACCATTGATATTGGTCATTGACCTACAACTAGAAGACCAATGGCGACCCTTCCCACACCTCCGACATAGGGTCTTAGGCAAATTTGGTTCGGGGACTAACTTAGGACAATGTTTTTTGAAGTGTCCCTTTTCACCACAATTGAAACATGATTGGGGACCCATGAAAGTGGCAGCCAATAGACGCGCTTTATGGGAATTGGAACCTATATTTTTACAAGCGTCTATCATTTTGAGTAGGGAGGGATCCTTTAACATCTTCAAAGCTTTCTGACAGTCCTCATTCGCCTTTTTGATAACCAATTTATTGAATAAAATTTCCTGGCTCTCTTTTTGGTGGACCTGCCTGCTGATTGCCTCTTTTAGCCTGGTTATGAATTCTACAAAAGGTTCTTTTGGGCCTTGGTCAATAAGTGTGAAAGAAGGCGTTTGCACATAGGCATCTGTCACCCTTTTCACGGCCTCCAATGCCAATTCTTTAGTCGCTTCTAAAAATTTGGGGTCAATTCGAGCTTGATCCCCCCTACTCGAATAGTTCCCCTCCCCATAGAGCATGTCTATTGCCTGCTGAATTGGGATTCCCCTTCTTTCCATTTTGTCATTGACATATGCAGTGATTAATTTTTTCCATTCTGCCTCAAATACTGAGGACTGTACTGTTGTAAAGAGTCCTCCTATCATTGCTCTTATGTTGTAACGTATCAGCTTATAGGCCAGGAAGAAGGATTCTAGCAACTCGATGGTGAAGGGTGCCCCCAACCCATACTCGACGATGGCCTTTTTCATATCTTTTAGCATGGGGTACAATATTGGTCGCCACTTGTCGTGACGAGGGAAGAATGAGACGCTCAATATGAGAATCAGCAAGCTTCATTTATTGATCATTGCTAACAGCTTAATATATGCTTTATAATTAGTTCATACATATTGCAAAAGCTAAGCTCATTATTGGTTCTGCTTAAATGTTGATCTCACCTCTTACTCATTTCTTTGTTGACACAGGTGGTACTCAGTTGCTTTTTGTTTTGCTAATCACAATGTCCTGTTTACCAGCCAGCTAACAGGGTACAAGGGCACTGTAACCTCGCTATCTAAGATGTTCCCACGGCCTAGGCAAGCCGTGTTCTATAGCCAATTCCCTACAAATACCCCCGTTTTTTTATTCTGGGCTAATAATGTTTTCTCTGTTATAGCACTTACACATTTAACAATACAAGAAAAAGCAATATGAACTATTACTAAAATTACAACAATTGTCAACAACCATCGTAGGTTTTTCTTTAACAAAACTTAAAACCCATTCAGACATAGAACCAAAAATAGATTGAAGCCACAAGTCTATAGGACTAGTTGTTACTGTTACTTTCTTTGTGTGTTCTACTGTTTCACTCAGGCTCTACAGTTCTTTTGTGTACAGGCTAGGCAGTTTGTGCCAGCTGGACAAGTCGTGGTTTTGATAAACACTTAATCTAGATTGAAATAATCTCAACATAAAACAGGTTTGAGTCCCATTACCACTTGTGTTATGTATATACAGTGATCCCATTAAATCTAACTCTTGGGGATCTTTTGCCAGAGTAAGACCTCGAGGGTTAGTACTAAAATAGACAGTACAAGCACGACGACAATCCGGACAAGAGACAACAACTGAGCGAGCAATAGAATGAATTAAGTTAAATCGACATCTGAAGGCTTCTGTATGCTGTGCTCTCAGTTTCTCACCAGTGCCCTCCTCCTTGCTCTCAGCCCTGTCACAAAGCTCAGGCAACATGGCCGAGGTGGGTGCTGAGGCCAGGCTGCAGGACGAACTGACATGCCCCATCTGCCTGGACATTTACAGGAACCCTATGTCTCTGGGGTGCGGTCACAGCTTCTGCAAGGAGTGCACGCATACAGAAGGAACAGAAATATGCCAGCAGGGCCCTTCCCAGTGCCCACTCTGCCTTTACCCCACAGGCCCCCGTTCAGCCATGAAGACTTGCCTGACCTGCAAGGTCTCCCTGTGCCAAGCCCACCTGAGTAAGCATAGCACAAAGAACACTCAGAAAAAACTACGTCCTGGTGGGGCTCTGTGGTGCCCAGGTTTTGGCTGAGAGAAAATCCCCCAGTACAGTAAACTGCTGGAATGCTACTGCGAGAAGGACAAGGTCCACACCTGCACGCTGCCTCCGCCCCCAGCTCCCACAGGGACCACAAGACCATCAGCTTAAAGGAGGCTTTTGGCCAAGCACAGCATGTTTTTCTCAAAACTGTAAAAGAGGTAAAAAACTATGAAACTGCACTGGATCGAAGCATAGGAAACTTGCTGGAACAATCATCTGCAAAGGAGTTCTTTAGAGTACAAACAACGCTTGAAAATTAAGACTTGGCATAACTGGTTGAGAAATGACTACTTTTTGTGTACATGAACCCTAAATATTTCCAGGGTACTTTTCACTGCCCCGTGTCAGGAGCAACTACTAGGCCAAAGAATTGTAGACTCTTTCTGCTTTCAGCGTCCAACACACCCAGCTAATCCTCAGTGGTTACAGCTAGCAGAAATATCATCTATATAATGACAACAAAGACAGTCAGAAAATTGCATTGGAAACATAAACCACTGACAAATTATAGAAAAGCCTTTCATTCTATGGGAGAGGGTTTTCTATGGATAACACTCATAAGGTTCTGCACGAATAATAGATGGAACTAAAAATGCACATTTTTTCTCTATCACTGGGATCTAACTGGATTGTGAGAAGATAACCTGTCAAATCAATAATAACAATGGGTTATTCAGCAGAAAGCACAGAAGGGGTGCCAATGCTTACTAACCATGATTGCACCAACCTGTCTGAGATCATGCAAAGGTTTTCATTTCATAGATTTTTTCTTTATCACAAACACAGGGGTAATTAAAGGATTCTGAGATGGTTCAATGTAATCAGAATCAAGCTGCCTTCTGACAAGCTGTTGCAGGGCCAACAGCTGTTCTGTAGGTAGGAGCCATTGTTTAAGTCACACAGGATCTGTATGTTCTAAAGGAAAACTCCAAGCAGTACCTCCTAATATCACAACCTTAACTCTTGGAATGACTATAGAAGTTTGTTTGTTTGTTTGTTTGGACAATTAACAGATAGCTTTGAGCATCACAAAGAATACACGTTGCCTTCGTACAACCCTAAACATTCACTAGTCAAATTATGCAAGCAATGCATCTGGTATAAAACAAGGATTAATCACAATTAGTGAGGTTATTTTGCTGAGAACACAGCTACAATGGGTAGGGCATGTTTTAAGGAGGAGAGACTAGCCGTTTTACAATTAATATTGCTACCAGCTGTTGCACGGGAGGAGTTTTGAAGACAATATATAAGGATTCTTTAAAACAACACTTCAGCTCTGGTCACACTGATCAACATAATTGGTCTGCTCTGGCCTCCAGCCAGGAGGCCTGAAGACACACTATACACAACACTACAGATGTTTTTGAGAAGGCACGCAGGATGGCCTTGACAGTCTGCCCCTGCAACGAGTGAGCAAACAAGGCAGCAACATCGACAACTCCTGATTTAAATCCTGGAAAACACAGAAAAGCTCAAAACGACTCTCACTACTGCCATAGCAGATGCAAATGCAATTATTTGATGGTCTAAGGACCTCACCCTGGCACAAGCCTGCATTATCTCTAGCTAGTTATGTAACTAGCAACTTCTGTATCTGTCACAAAACTTGTTTCTCTACAGCATCTTGCAGCTTTTCCACAAATTGTAAGAATGGTTCCCGGGCACCTGGATGCATAGTGGTGTATTTTGTTTCGGGCTCTGCCAACCTTGCAGTCTGCACTAATGTTTGCTGGCTTATGATTTTTACTTGCTCTAAAACTAGTGGTCTCCTGCGCAGCTTACACAGCTAAGGAACAACAGCAGTGGAAAAACTCCACCTGAGACTTAACTTGCATAAATTTCATACAAGGCTGTAATAGAATATTAAATTTTTGTAAGAACTTCTTATTTAACTTCAGTTCAGATCATACAGCTAGCCGGACAGGGCTAGTCTAGAAATAACTAAAACCTCATCACTCACGGTGGGAATTTGAAGAATTCATATACCATTCAGAATAAGGATTCACTATGGTTCAACAGAATCATGTTACACATCTCTAAAATCTTAACACCGGCAGAAGGTATTTTTAAGTTTACACAGTCACACATTCATGTAGCTTTTCTCTTTCACACCACATTCAGGTGGCCACCTCAAACATGCTCCTCAATCACACACATTTTCAAGTAGTCATTGACTGTGCACTTCTTATCAGTTTCATAATTCAAAGGAAATTTATGGCATAGCCGTCATCAGCAATCTGCAAATCCTGCATAACTCTCTATGTAAAAGACAGATACAGCAAGAAAGAACAGAATATTATCTTGGAAATCTTCAACCCTTCTCATAGAGCAATGATATTCTGTCATAAAGGCAATAAAACTACTTTTGCAGGGGGCAAGACTATGTCCCCTTCTGTCTCATCGTTCCGTCTCCAAATCTTCTACCTGCACCCTGCCCCTGGGGGAAACAGCCAAATTTCATGTAAGAGATGCGAAATAGCAAGCTATAGGAAATTCTTAATAACCTTCTGTAATATGCAAAAGACTAAGCACGGATGTTGCATTATTTCTAATCTTGCTTCAAAGGATTTTTCGTCAGTCTCCCTTTCTGTTTTTGAAGAAAACATTTGAGAATGCCATGAGCACGCTGCATGCGTAACACCTATTGCTGTAAAAACAATGCAATCTTATCTGATTTATAAGTTGGGATATTGTTAATTTTAAGTTGTTTTTTCTCTTTTCCCTTTTTTCTGTGTTTTACCGTCTTTGCCTCCCCCCCGCCCCTCATTGCCGAAGGACGAAGGAGGGGGAGGAGGGACCGGGCTCACCCAAAGAAAATCAGCAGAAGGAACTTAATCACAGAGTCTGCTTAAGAAAAGACAAAAACATAGGAGAGGGAGAGAACAGCTGCAAACAGTTTCAGAGAGGGGGTGATTGGTCTAACGGGGAAAAGGAGAAACAGCTTTCCCCCTCCTCCAGCTGCACCCCTCAAGGCTTTTGCTACCATCATTAACTCGCCGCTCTAGGAAGAGGAGCGGCACCAGGGAAAAAACACTCGCTGCAAAGAAGGGAAGGGGAACGCACACCCCCCAGGACCATGGCTGTCAGCAGTGCGGGGGACACAGAGCCCCCCCGTTGCTCGCCGCACCTGGAGCCGCCGGTGTGCACGCACGGGGGCGCACCGCTCCGCACAGGCGCCGCGACCACCACCACTGCTCCGCTGCCCGGCGCCGCCCCGTAGACACCCGCCACAGGCGGACAGACCCGGCGCCAGCACGGGTTCACTCGGCACGGCGGCATAAGCACACAACGCCGTGAACACAGCCACAAACGTATTCAGACCGCGCGGGCTTCACCGAGGCACCGCGCCGCGCCTTCCGACACAGCGCGCCCCCGACCCCCTCGCCGCCCAGCGAACCGCGGGAACCCCCGGAGCCGCCGCTGCCGTCGCTGCGAACGCCGCGCTCACCGGAGACGGAGCCGGGACCATGCCGAGCCGCCGCCACGTGACTGAGACGCCGCCGCCAGCGCCGCCGCTTCGTTCGCCGCTTTGCAGCCCGCACACGCCGATCGCCGCAGCCCCAAGCCGCCGCCTCTACAGCCAGCCCCCGCGTCCGTCGCTACAGCTGCCTGTGCCTGCCGCCGCCGCTTGCCGCTTGCCACCTGCACCGGGACATCAGCCGCCGCTGACGGGACGCCACAGCCCAACCGACAGTGAGCCAACACAAATCAACAAACCGACAGACCCTCTTCAGCAGCGCACCCCAGCAGCGCTGAGACACAAAGGTAACATGGGAAACTTTTTCCCTACTGAAGTATCACGGGACACAGAAGCACTGGCTGCTCTGCTGAATCCTTACTATGTTCAGGTTACAAGGGCTGAATTATCAGAGTTGGTGCGGCTCATTAAAGCAGCCGTACCAGAACTACCTCTGGTTGAAGCCCTCAACATTCACATATGGGACAAAATAGGCAATCTTATCAAACTCAAGGCTCAGAGAGGGGATTCCCAAGCAAACAATGCTTACCCAGCCTGGCAAGCTATAATGACTGCATTAAGCAGATCCCACCAAAGAATGACGAACACATACACCCCCACTCAGGCTGCAAGCAGCAGCCCCACTTTTACGCGCCGCAGTTTGAACTCACAAAGCTCGGCGGGGGGAGGGGGTGGAGCCGTTCACAATTCAACTCCGGGGAAGGGAACCGGGAGCCCAAGGGACACGGACCGGCGGGAGGGAGCGGGGCCCCAGATGCGAGGTTCCAGTCAGTGGGACAGCAGCAGGGGGTCCCGTGACGGGAGTGGGGGGGCTAGCCCAGCTTACTCGCCAACCCATCCCGCGCATGAACGCCGAGTACGCGCCCAGGAGCGGGCACCACCATCTCGCCTGCCACGCGGTTCGGACACCGACCCGTCCTTCCCCGCCCCCGCGCCGTACTCCCCAACCACCACCACCACCCACCCACAGACAGCCGCTTTCGCCGGAGCTGCAGGGGGGGGGAATGGGAGGAATGGGGGGAGGAGGAGGGGGATTTCGGGATAGCTCCGCCGGCAAGGGATGAAGCAACATACCGAGAAGGTACAATTGATAGGTGGGCTTTATGCAGAGAAGAGGCATTGCGTACTGGGGACTTACAAGTTATACAAGCATGTCCAGTAATTATCGGTCCACGTCAAAGCCGCAGGTTCCAACCATTACCACATGAACTAACCAAAGAACTAAGACAGTTAATGAGAGAAACTGGTGTATCATCCCCTAACACACTTGCATTTTTAGAGTCACTAAGTTCCACATACATCTTCATGCCTCATGACTGGAGAACCTTGTTACAAATAAGCCTTTCTAACACACAATACAATGTATGGCTGAACGATTTTAGAGAAATCTGTTCTGCTTACGCTAATGACCCGCAAGCAGGGGTATCAGCACACCAACTCACAGGGGATGGGAACTATCGTTCCATAGATGCTCAAACCGGTTACAATAGAGAGGTATACGAGGTAATAGCAAAACATGCCATGCGGGCAATAAGAAAATTACCTACATCAGACAGAGATGCAAACTTGTCATTTACCAAAATAATACAGGGCCCAACAGAACCTTACACAAAATTCCTAGATGGGCTGCAATCTGCTCTGGATAGGCAGATTGAAAATGAGGAAGCCAGGGAAATCCTTAGTAGAAGACTGGCTTTCGAAAATGCTAATGTGGATTGTAAAAGAGTTCTGCAAACCCTTCCTAAGAGGGAAACTTGCAGTATCTCAGAATTAGTTCGTGCCTGCCAAGAGGTGGGTTCTTTAACACATCAATCAGATTTGCTAGCAGTAGCACTGAGTACTCAGTTAAGGACACAGCAGGGGGCCAGACCCAAAGATGGTTGTTTCATTTGTGGGGCCCCTGACCATTTCCAAAGGGACTGCCCTCAGAAACCTCTAGCATTGGCACCTCAAAAGCAACCCAAAGCAAGGAGAATGCCAAAAAACTGGAGGCGAGGGGCGCTGTCGCACGCCCCGGTACAGCAATCACATGCGACACAGGGGAACAGGCTGGCGATTTGTGCCCCCCCAGGTCAGCCAGCGCTCTGTGCCCCTGCACCCCAGCCAGCGATCTGTGCCCCGCCACATCAGCCAGCGCTGGGCTGGACTTATCCAACAGGGACACAGTCCTCATAACTTCCACTGAGGTGGTGCTAATCCCGACTGGACATCGGGGTCCCCTTAATCCAGGGGTACATGCACTGTTGATTGGAAGGTCCTCTACCACCAGAATGGGTTTGTTTGTGCTGCCAGGTGTAATAGACTCGGATTCTCATAGCGAGATTCTGATAATGGCATGGACCCCTTCACCCCCCTGCTTCATCCCGAAAGGACAGAAGCTTGCTCAGTTAATCCCCTTCTACAGTACGTCGCCTGCAGGGGAGGGGGGGAGGGAGCGGGGTTCAGGGGCCTTTGGCAGCACGGGACAACCACAAGTTTACTGGGCAGCAGCCATCACAGCAGCACAGCCGCTCATGACGTGCCAGGTTAATGGGCACCGATTTACAGGCCTTTTGGATTTGGGAGCCGATGTTTCCATCATAAAGGACTCCGAATGGCCACTTGACTGGCCTACTGTTTGCCCAGCTGCAACCATTCAAGGGGTGGGAGGCACACAAAGACCCAGACAGAGTGCTCAAGTACTCACTGTCTTGGGACCAGAGGGGCAAGTAGCAAAGGTAGCTCCATTCATAGTCCCGATCCCTTGCTCTCTGTGGGGACGTGATATACTTTCACAGTTTGGCACAGTAATGCAAATTCCTCCTGCAAGCAGCCAGGTTTTTCAATAGGGGCCATTGGTCAGCCATCCCAAGCACCGATTAAGCTGGTCTGGAAAAGTGACCAACCGGTCTGGGTAGACCAATGGCCCATGAAAAAAGAAAGGCTTGAACATTTAAAGATGTTTGTAGAGGAACAATTGGAAGCAGGACACATTGTGCCAACAAATAGTCCCTGGAACACTCCTGTATTTTGCATTCCCAAAAAAACTGGCAAATGGAGGATGATTCAGGATCTCAGAGCAGTAAACGCAGTCATTGAGTCTATGGGGGCATTGCAACCAGGATTACCCTCACCTGCTATGCTCCCAGCGAACTGGCCTCTGACAATAATTGATTTAAAGGACTGCTTTTTCACCATATTCCTGCACCCCGAGGATGCCCCAAGGTTTGCATTTTCTATTCCAGCATTAAACAACTCACAGCCTATGCAAAGGTATCACTGGGTTGTTCTCCCTCAGGGGATGAAGAACAGTCCAACCATATGCCAAACAGTAGTTGCAAATGCTATTCAACCCGTCAGAAAACGTTTTCCCTCTGCAATAATCTACCAATACATGGATGATATTTTAATAAGCATGGCCACAGAAAATGAACTGCAAATTGTTGTTACTGCTTTAACTGATGCTGTCCAAGAAGCAGGCTTACAGGTTGCAGAAGAGAAAATCCAGCGATCGCAGCCCTGGAGCTATCTTGGATGGAGAATCACGCAACAACAGATTTCCCCACAGCCGCTGCAGCTCGAGGTAAAAGACACTTTAACCTTACATGAGTTGCAAAAACTCCTGGGAGCTATTAATTGGTTAAGGCCTGTTCTAGGCTTAACCACAGAGGAGCTACACCCTCTCTTTGTGTTACTAAAGGGGGACTCTGATCTGACGTCTAATAGGGCTCTGACAGCAGAGGCCAAACAGGCGTTAGACATCTGTGCCAAGGCGATCGAATCTAGGCAGAGCAGAAGGAGAGATCCTGAACTGCAAATCTGCCTGGCCTTAATTCCCAGCAGGTACCAGCCATTTGCAGTCTTATTCCAGTGGGACCAGACTGAAAAGGACCCACTGCTGGTTCTAGAATGGCTATTTCTGCCCCACACCCCACCTAAAACTGTATGGACAATTAATGAAATGTTTGCTAAGCTTGTTATTAAAGGCAGAGTTCGATTACAGGAACTAGATGGAAGGGATCCAGCGGTCATCTACATTCCAGCCACGAAGGACAATTTAGCTTGGATGCTAGCTGAGGACACCGAGTTCCAAGCTGCCTTAGCAGGTTTTGATGGTAACATTTCAGTTAATCTCCCTAAGCACAAACTTTGGGCAGAAATCGGTAATTTGCCTTTAAGAACCACGACTAGATGCAGAAGTGAGCCAGTAAAAGGCCTCACAGTTTTTACAGATGCATCTGGGCGATCACAGAAAGCTGCAGTGACTTGGATAAATCCTGATACCGGACAATGGGAACAAAAAGTACAGACCATGAACCAATGCTCTGTGCAGGTTCTGGAACTGGCTGCCATTCGTATTGCCTTGGAAAAGTTTTCTGAACAACCTGTTAATATTGTCACTGATTCTTGTTATGCTGCAGGGCTAGTTTCACGTCTAGAATGTTCATTTCTTCGGGATGTTTCTAACCCTCATTTGTTGTTTGAAATGCGTTGTATTTGGTTCCTTGTCAATCACAGAAGGTTTGATTTTTATATAATGCACATCAGGTCTCACACTGACATGCCAGGGCCAATAGCTGAAGGGAACCGAGAAGCTGACAAAGCAGCAATGTTCAACACAGTACCTAGGACCCTTGAGCAAGCAAAATTGTCCCATTCATTTTTCCACCAGAATGCACGCTCTCTAAAGAGACAATTCAAAATTACTATCAATCAGGCCCGAGATATCATATTGACTTGTCCAGACTGTCAAAAAATTACCCCCATGCCATCTCAGGAAGGTGTTAACCCCAGAGGGTTAATATCCAATCAGATATGGCAAACAGATGTTACACACATCCCAGAATTTGGCCCCTTGAAATATGTACATGTAACTGTAGACACACATTCACAGTACATCACTGCTACAGCACACACAGGTGAGAAAGCCAAGGATGTAATAAGACACTGGCTAAGCTGTTTTGCTACCCTTGGCACTCCACAACAGATTAAGACCGATAACGGACCAGCATACGTCTCTGAAAAGGTAAGGAATTTCCTATCAGAATGGGGAATTTCACATATTACAGGAATTCCACACTCACCTACGGGACAAGCAATTGTAGAAAGGGCACACCGCACACTGAAAGAGATGCTAATAAAACAAAGAGGGGGGGAGAAGCTATACAGTCCGCAAGAACGTTTGTGGAAAGCCACATATGTTATCAATTTTTTAAATTGTGACAGTGCTGAAAGAAGCAGATATGAGAAGCAGCACAAATCTCAGGCGTTTGCCTCTCCCAGGCCATTAGTCATGGTAAAAGATTTGATCTCGGGACAATGGACAGGACCTTTAGATCTTCTGACTTGGGGGAGAGGTTACGCTTGTGTGGCAACAGGAAAAGAACTGAAGTGGATTCCCTCCAGGTGTGTAAAGCCCTATTTGGATACACAATCACAGCTGCAGGAACCAGATAACTCAGGAGTTTAAAAACAGTTATGTTATGTTTCAGTTTATATTAATGACCAATGTGGTGACAAGCAAACTGCAAATATTGGTGTGTGTATGTGTATGCGTGAATGATGACGGCCGTCATGTGTGAGATGAGTGAATGAATAAGAGAGTTGTGTGACTGGAAAACATAAAAACACAGAATACCTCACAAGACCACATTACCTACACCACAAGGTCACCTTGAAAGAATTGAGTTTTGATATGCTTACCCTGTTTCTTGAATAAAGTTTGAAATCCCCAGTTATTAAAAAACCCTCAGATTAATAAAAGTTATAGTTTACACACAGTTGGGCTAAAGGCCCCAAGTTAATAAAATAATTATCCAAGTTGCACTACCCTATAGGAATATAAGGTTTTAAAAGGTTTATATTAGAGTTAAGAAGCTAAGCGAAGC
Organism: Manacus vitellinus; assembly: GCF_001715985.3. NCBI lineage: Eukaryota > Metazoa > Chordata > Aves > Passeriformes > Pipridae > Manacus > Manacus vitellinus. The sequence continues at coordinate 21,916 of NW_021937948.1, forward strand.
AATGCGCTGGGTCGCTGCGAAGCTTGGTAGTTTACAATGTTCTGGTTGTTTGCACTGTTTTTTGCACTGCTTTTTGTGACTTCTTTAAGATATTAGAGAGAGGGGATATGTGGGAGGCGTGTCTGGATGCACAGGGGATGTGCCAGGGCGATGGGCCCGAGGGGACATGCGCAGTCACATATAACTCTATTGGCTGAAGAAGTCACATGGTACGCAGGGATTTAAGAGTGGGAATTTTGAATAAACTTCTCTTTGTCTCACCACCGCACGAGGAGCATCATTCATTCCTTGTTATACAAGGGTCGCCTGCTGCTGTTGGACATGAGCTTCCTCCGGGCATCAGGAAATGTCCAAGGAGGAAAAGGCAGTGAAAACTTTGGGACAGGTTTCCTAGATCAAACCCATGAATTCCTCTGAGCATCTACCCTCATCCCAAGTATCTGCAGTCACACATATATAGATTCTGGACTGTAGAAGACAGGCTTAGCATGACTTTAAGATGATTTCTTCTCAATTTTTTGATTTATTTTTCTACTGCCAGGTCTGAGAGGGGCATCGTGGAACCAAAGGAACCCTGAGACATTTCAGAATCCCACATGTGTTGGGTCTGTCTGAGCTGGAGTTCATTTTCTCACTGCAGGCGTCACAGTGCTGTGCTTTGCATTGGGAGCTACAAAGGGGTTAATCACACCAGTGCTTTGGCAACTGCTGAGCAGGGCTGGTGCAGCATCTGCATTGTCAGCTTCGTCCCCTGAATCGGGGGCAAGATCATGGGAGGCGATACAGACAGGTCAGTTGAGCCAAATGGACCAAAGGGACATTGCAGAATATATGGCGTCAGCTCAGCTACAAGAGCTCAGGAAAGGAACAGGAAAGGGGGAAAATCCATTTTTTTACAATACATGCCTTCTGAGCGGCTTCTCTGTGTGGTGAAGCCCTGCTTCCCATGAAGTGGCCAGGTATCGCTGCTGACAGGAAGTAGAGAGAAAATCTTTTTATTTCTCATCTATCGCACACCTAGGATGAATAACTATTATTCTCAACTATAACCCCAATCTGACTTTAATTACCTTCTATCTACATACTGTAACAACTTCCGCCATCTTCTTCATCCTTAACACAACCAATACCCTAAAACTATCCACTGTTATATCCACATGAACCAAAATTCCATCACTAACCACAATCCTTATGCTCACTCTCCTCTCCCTTGCAGGTCTTCCTCCCCTAACGGGATTCCTACCCAAATGGTTAATTATTCAAGAGTTCACAAAACAAGAACTAACAGTAGTAGCCACAGCTATTACCCTACTCTCTTTACTTGGACTTTTCTTCTACCTACGACTGGCCTACTGTGCAACCATCACACTACCCCCAAACTTCACTAACTACATAAAACAATGACAAACTAACAAACCAACTAACACCCTAACCACAACCTTTACCTCCTTATCAATTATACTCCTACCACTATCTCCCATAGTACTCGCAATCCCTTAGAAACTTAGGTTATTTAAACCGAAGGCCTTCAAAGCCTTAAACAAGGGCTAATCCCTCTTAGTTTCTGTTAAGGTACACAGGATACTAACCTGCATCTCCTGAATGCAACTCAGATGCTTTAATTAAGCTAGAACCTCCCCCTAGACAGATGGGCTTTGATCCCATAAAATTTTAGTTAACAGCTAAATGCCCCAACCAACAGGCTTCTGTCTACTAGATCCCGGCGCATGTTTAATGCACATCAATGAGCTTGCAACTCAACATGAACTTCACTACAGAATCGATAAGAAGAGGAATCAAACCTCTGTAAAAAGGACTACAGCCTAACGCTTCTACACTCAGCCATCTTACCTATGACTTTCATCAACCGTTGACTATTTTCCACTAACCACAAAGATATCGGCACACTTTACCTTATTTTTGGCGCATGAGCTGGTATAATCGGCACAACCCTTAGTCTCCTCATTCGAGCAGAACTAGGACAGCCAGGCACCCTTTTAGGCGATGACCAAATTTACAATGTAATCGTCACCGCACATGCCTTCGTTATAATTTTCTTTATAGTAATGCCTATTATAATCGGAGGGTTTGGTAACTGATTAGTACCATTAATAATTGGTGCCCCCGACATAGCATTTCCACGAATAAATAACATGAGCTTCTGATTACTTCCTCCATCCTTCCTACTTCTTCTAGCATCTTCTACAGTAGAAGCCGGGGCCGGAACAGGATGAACAGTATACCCACCCCTAGCCGGAAATCTAGCCCACGCCGGTGCATCAGTAGACCTTGCCATCTTCTCCCTTCACCTGGCAGGTGTCTCATCCATCCTTGGGGCAATCAACTTTATCACCACAGCAATCAATATAAAACCACCTGCTCTCTCACAATACCAAACCCCTCTATTCGTTTGATCCGTCCTAATTACTGCAGTTCTACTTCTCCTCTCCCTACCAGTCCTCGCTGCTGGCATTACAATGCTTCTAACAGATCGAAACCTAAACACTACATTCTTTGACCGCGCAGGAGGCGGAGACCCAATTTTATATCAACACTTATTCTGATTTTTTGGCCATCCAGAAGTCTACATCCTTATCCTACCAGGATTCGGAATTATTTCCCATGTTGTAGCCTACTACGCCGGTAAAAAAGAACCCTTTGGCTACATAGGCATAGTCTGAGCCATATTATCCATTGGTTTCTTGGGCTTTATCGTATGAGCTCACCCACATATTTACAGTTGGAATGGACGTAGATACCCGAGCTTACTTCACATCCGCCACCATAATTATTGCAATCCCCACTGGCATTAAAGTCTTCAGCTGACTAGCAACCCTACACGGTGGAACAATCAAATGAGACCCGCCCATACTATGAGCCCTAGGCTTTATTTTCCTCTTCACCATTGGTGGACTAACAGGCATCGTTCTTGCCAACTCCTCCCTAGACATCGCCCTGCACGACACCTACTACGTAGTTGCACATTTCCACTATGTATTATCTATGGGGGCAGTATTCGCCATTTTAGCTGGCTTCACACATTGATTCCCACTGTTCACTGGCTACACCCTTCACTCTACATGAGCTAAAGCCCACTTTGGAGTAATATTCTTTGGGGTCAACCTAACATTCTTCCCACAACATTTCCTAGGCCTAGCTGGTATACCACGACGATACTCAGACTACCCAGATGCTTATACCCTATGAAACACCCTATCCTCCATCGGTTCCCTCATCTCCATTGTAGCTGTAATTATACTAATGTTCATTATCTGAGAAGCCTTCGCATCCAAACGGAAAGTAGTGCAACCAGAACTTACCTCCACAAACATTGAATGAATTCACGGCTGCCCTCCTCCCTACCATACCTTTGAAGAACCAGCTTTTGTCCAAGTACAAGAAAGGAAGGAATCGAACCCTCATAAGCTGGTTTCAAGCCAACCGCATCAAACCACTCATGCTTCTTTCTTATGGGTTGTTAGTAAAATCATTACATAGTCTTGTCAAGACTAAATCACAGGCGAAAACCCAGTACATCCCATCCCAACTCCATGGCCAACCACTCTCAATTTGGTTTTCAAGACGCTTCATCCCCTATTATAGAAGAACTTATTGAATTTCACGACCACGCCCTAATAGTCGCACTAGCCATTTGTAGCCTAGTCCTGTATTTACTAGCTCTTATACTTATAGAAAAACTATCCTCCAACACCGTCGACGCACAAGAAGTAGAACTTGTCTGAACAATCTTACCTGCCATTGTCCTAATTATACTAGCCCTCCCATCCCTTCAAATCCTCTACATGATAGACGAAATCGATGAGCCTGACCTCACCCTCAAAGCTATTGGCCACCAATGATACTGATCCTACGAATATACAGACTTTAAAGATTTATCTTTTGACTCTTACATACTACCAACTATGGATCTACCACTCGGTCATTTCCGCCTCCTAGAAGTTGATAACCGCATCGTCATTCCAATAGAATCCCCGATTCGAATTATTGTTACAGCTGATGACGTTCTCCACTCCTGAGCTGTTCCTAGCCTTGGTGTAAAAACCGATGCAATTCCAGGACGACTGAACCAAACTTCCTTTATCACAACCCGTCCTGGAATCTTCTACGGTCAGTGCTCAGAAATCTGTGGAGCCAACCACAGCTTCATACCTATCGTAGTAGAATCAGCCCCTCTAACACACTTCGAAAACTGATCTTCACTTCTAACATCCTAATCATTAAGAAGCTATGAACCAGCACTAGCCTTTTAAGCTAGAGAAAGAGGATTATTCACCCTCCTTAATGACATGCCCCAACTAAACCCCGCACCTTGACTTTTTATCATACTAACTTCATGATTCACTTTTTCTCTTATCCTTCCTCTTACTATTTACCCCAACTAACTCACCCTCCAACAAAACACTACCCACTATAAAAACCCATTCCTGAAACTGACCATGAACCTAAGCTTCTTTGATCAATTCATAAGCCCAACCCTCCTCGGAATCCCCCTTATCCTCATCTCGCTGTTATTCCCAACCCTATTACTTCCTTCTCCTGGCAATCGATGAGTTACAAATCGTCTTTCAACTCTTCAACTCTGATTTCTCCATTTAATCACAAAACAACTAATAACCCCATTAAACAAAAAAGGCCATAAATGAGCCCTAATCCTATCATCACTCATAATTATACTTCTAAACAATTAACCTATTAGGCCTCCTACCTTACACATTCACACCTACTACCCAACTATCAATAAACCTAGCCCTCGCCTTCCCTCTATGACTTGCCACCCTGCTAACAGGCCTACGAAACCAACCTTCAGCTTCCCTTGGACACCTCCTACCAGAAGGCACCCCAACACCTCTAATTCCTGCCCTCATCATAATTGAAACAACAAGCCTTCTCATTCGCCCTTTAGCCTTAGGAGTTCGCCTCACAGCCAACCTCACAGCAGGACACCTGCTCATCCAACTCATTTCAACAGCCACTACCGTCCTCCTTCCCATTATACCTGCCGTGTCCCTTCTAACTAGAACAATTCTACTCCTCTTAACAATTCTAGAAGTGGCCGTGGCAATAATCCAAGCGTATGTCTTTGTACTTCTTCTAAGCCTTTACTTACAAGAAAACATTTAACCCTTAATGACACACCAAGCCCACTCATTTCACCCTGGGTTTCTTTGAAAAGTACTTTTCACTCCAAATGTGACACCACATTAGCCTGTAAGACATCCTGTCCCCAAATGGATAACTGTAAATATTAATAATTAAAAAGTGACCCCCTCCATTATTCAAGAAAAGCTTGTATCTCTGTACTAAAAGCATCCAAGGGTCACGTCCCCCAGTTTTCTATCTGACAAGGGTTTGGAGGGGCTGCTTTGTGCAGGGAACCCTTTGGGGGCCCCTTGCACCTGGGTAGGGCTGCACTCTGGGGGGGTGGGGCTTTGGTTCTTTGGTTGCCAGGGGCCACTGTGAGTCACTGAGCCGGGGTGGGGACAATGGGCAGGGCTGGCTGGGACAGGCTGTGGCACCTGTGACATAAAATGGAAGTGTCCGCATGGGGCAGCTCTGCAGGGCCCATCAGGGGATGCTGCCCAGTGCAGCCTGTGCTGTGGGGAGCACGCACACAGGGAGAGGCTGGGCCGGACGAGGGCCAGGGCAGCAAGGCCGCCCCAGGGAGTGGGTTCTGCCCCTGCCTGCAGGGCCCAGCCCCTGGCAGGAGCGCCTTGGGCAGGGCCCGGTGCTGCTGCTGGGGCAGGGGGTGAGGCCTTGCCGCCTGCCAGCTGCCTGGGCCCCTGTCCTTGCTGCGCCACATCCCCGAGGCTCCATCCCCGCTCCCCCAGCGCCAGCTCCCTCCTTCCCAGCCCCAACCAAGCCCTTCTCTGTGTCCTCCTGCAGGCCATGGCTTTCACAACATTCCTTTTGGTGCTTGTGCAAAGCATCATCCAGTCCCTGCAGGCAGTCGGGGAGGGGCTGCACAAGACTCAGTGAGCTTGGAGGTCTTTTCCAAGCTGAAGGACTCTTGGATTCTGTGATTGTGTGCTGGATTCAGCTGGGTCCATGTTAGCAGCATTAGTTTGCTCCCAAAGTTTCCTCGCTGTCAGCTCTTGTGGCCTAAGGCTTGAGCTCCTTTAACTCCTTGTGCTGAGCTACTGCTGGGAAAGGAGAGGCCTCTGCGAGCAGATTCCTGGTGTTCCCTGTAGAACAGTGAGGGAGAAGGTGTAGTCAAGTGGGAAGAGGAGTACTGTTTGTGTGTGGCCTCCTATGTGGCCTTGGCGCCTTTGAGGGTCTTGAAGGAGAAAAGAGCTTTGTTAAAGTGAGAAGTGAAATAGTGTGCTGGTTGTTCTTTCTGTAGGAAGAAGCTGTCGGTGGGGGAGGAGTCATAGAGTAGGGGAGAGGCCATAAAGTGGGGGAGGGGCCACAGAGTGGGAGAGGGGTCCCAGAATGGGGGAGGGGTCACAGAGTGGGGGAGGAGCCACAGAGTGGGGGAGGGGCCATAAAGTGGGGGAAGGGTCTGAGAGTGGGGGAGGGGCCATAAAGTGGATGAGGGGCCATAGAGTGGGGGAGGAGTCAGAGAGTGGGGGAGGGGCCATGAAGTGGGAGAGGGGTCACAGAGTGGGGTAGGGGCTACAGAATGGGGTAGGGGCCACAGAATGGGGAAGGGGCCATAAAGTGTGGGAGGGGCCATGGGGTGGGGGAGGGGTCACAGCCTGGACTCGGGGGGTCAGGGCAGTGACCTCGGGGAGGGGGAGGGGTCAGGGCATGGGGTAGGGGTCTCACCTGATCCCGGGGCTATCGGGGCCATGGCGGGGCCGAACCTGGTGGGGACACCCAAGTTTTTCCCAAATTTCCCCTCATTTTTCCCAGTTTTTCATCCATTTCTCCCAAATTTCCCACTCTTTCCCCAATTTTCCCCCCAGTTCCCCCATTTTTCCCAAATTTCCCCATTTTTCTCAATTTTTCCCCATTTTTTTTCCAAATTCCTTCCATTGTTCCCAAATTTCCCCCATTTTTCCCATTTTCCCCAAATTTCCCCCCATTTTTCCCAACTTTCCCCAATTTTTCATCCAATTTTACCCAAATTCCCCCATTTTTTCTCAATTCACCCCATTTTTCCCAAATTTCCCCATTTTCCCCAAATTCCGCCATTTTTTCCCAATTTTTTCCTAAATTTCCCCTAATTTTTCCCAATTATCCCCCATTTTTCCTGATTTTTCACCCCTTTCCCCAAATTTCTTACTTTTTTCCCAGTTTTCCCTCCATTTCCCCTCAAAATCCCCCATTTCCCCAAATTTCTGACTTTTTCCCCAAAATTTCCCCCGTTTGTCCACATTTTCCCGGATTTTCCCCCAGTTTTCCTAAATTTCCCCCCATTTTTCCCCATTTTAATCAATTTTCCCCAAATTTTCTCACTTTTTTCTCAATTTTTCCCCATTTTCCCCAATTTTTCATTCGTGTTCACCAAATTTCCCACTTTTTTCCCCAATTTTTCCTCATTTTCCCCAAAATTCCTGTTTTTCCCCCCATTTTTTCCCACTGGGGAAATTTGGAAAACTGGGGACCCAAAAAGCCAAGAAAATGTGGGGAAATGGGGGAAAAATGTGGGGAAAATCTGGAGAAAAATCTGTGAAAATGTGGGAAAAATGGGGGGAAAATCAGGAAAATGGTGAAAAATCTGGGAAAATGTGGGAAAATGGGGAAATTGCGGAAAATTCTGGGAAAAAGGGGAAATTGCGGAAAATTCTGGGAAAAATGTGAGAAAAATCCGGGGAACTGGGGAAAAATGGGGGAAAATGTGGGAAATTCTGGGGAAAATGTGGGAAAAATATGGGAAAATATGGAAAAATGAGGAAAAAAAGGGGGAAAATGGGGAAAAATGTGTGAAAATCTGGGAAAATGTGGGAAAAATGGGGGGAAATCTGGGAAAATGGGGGGAAATGGAGAAAAAATCCGGGAAAATGGGGAAAAAATTGGGAAAAAACTGGGAAAATGGGGAAAAATTGGGAAAAAACCTGGGAAATTCTGGGGAAAATGGGAGAAAATCTGGGAAAAATGTGGAAAAAATGGGGGGGGAAAGGGGAAAAAATGGGAAAAATCTGGGAAAATAGGGAAAAAATGGGGGGAAAATGGGGAATATTCTGGGAAAATCTGGAAATATGGGGAAAAAATATGAGAAAAATGGGGAAAAAGCCGGGAAAAATGGGGGAAAATGAGGAAAAATCTGGGCAAATGTGGAAAAAATGTGGGAAAAATCATGGAAAATGGGGGGAAATTGGGAAAAAATCCAGGGAAATGTGGGAAAAAAAGGGGGGAAATCTGGGAAAATGGAGAAAATAATCGGGAAAAAATCTGGGAAAAAATGGGAAAAATGAGGAAAAATCTGGGGAAATAGGGAAAAAATCTGGGAAAATGTGGGAAAAAATTTGGGAAAATGTGGGAAAATGGGGAAAAATCGGAGAAAATGGGGGCGAAATGGGGAAAAATCTGGGGAAAATGGGGAAAATGGGGAAAAATCTGGGAAAATGTGAAAAAATTGGGAAAAACTGTGGGAAAATGGGGGAAATGAGGAGAAATCCGTGAAAATGGGGGAAAATGAGGAAAAATGTGTGAAAATGGGAAAAAATGGGGAAAAAATCCGGAAAAATGGGGAAAATCGGGAAAAATCAAGAAAAATGGGGGAAAATGTGGGAAAATGTGGGAAAATGTGGGAAAATCTGGAAGAAAATCTGGAGAAAAATCTGAGAAAATGTGGGAAAAATGGGAAAAAATGTGGGTAAAAAATGGGAAAATGTGGGAAATTCTGGGAAAAGTGGAGGAAAATCTGGGAAAAATCCGGGAAAATGGGGAAAAAATAGGGAAAAATCTGGAAAAATCTGGGAGAAATCTGGGAAAATGGGGACAAACTGGGGGGGAAATGCTGGAAATTCTGGGGAAAATGGGGGGAAATGGAGAAAAATGGGAAAAAATCCCAGAAAATGGGGAAAAATGGGGAAAGATTTAAAAAAATGGGAAAAAATCTTGGGAAAATCTGGGAAAAATGGGGAAAAATCTGGGAAAATCTGGGGAAAATGAGGAAAAATCTAGGAAAATGTGGAAAAAATGGGAGAAAATCCAGGAAATGGGGAAAAATGGGGAAAGATAAAAAAAAATTTGGAAAAATGGGGAAAATATGGGAAATTCTGGGAAAAATCCAGGAAAATGGGGGAAGAAATCTGGGCAAATCTGGGAAAAATGTGAGAAAAAATCGGGGAAAATGTGGAAAAAATGGGAAAAAAAATCTGGGAAAATCTGGAGAAAAAAATATGTGAAAATGTGAGAAAATGTGGGGAAAATGTGGAAAAAATGGGGAAAAATCTGGGAAAATGGGGGGAAATCCTGGAAAATCTGGACAAAATGGGGAAAAATCTGGGAAAATGGGGTAAAAATGGGAAAAAATCTGGGAAAAAGTCAGAAAATTGGGAAAAATGTGGAAAATGGGGGGGAAATGGGGAAAAATTCAGGAAAATGTGGAAAAATGGTGGAAAATCTGGGAAAAATGGGGAAAATGGGGGGAAATGTGGAAAAATGGGGAAAAATGTGGAAAAACTGGGTTAAACTGGGAGGAACTGGGAGAAACTGGGCCAGAGGGAAAGGGATGTTGCCATGGAAATGTGAGCCCGCCCCTCCCCCACCCGGCCCAGGGCCCACGGGGGGGGGAACTGGGTTAAACTGGGACATACTGGGAGGCACTGGGGGGGACACTGGGAGTTACTGGGAGCTACTGGAAGCTACTGGGGGGGTCACTGGGGTTACTGGGATGGACACTGGGGTTACTGGGAGCTACTGGGAGCTACTGGGGGGCTTACTGGGAGTTACTGGGAGCTACTGGGGTGGACACTGGGGTTACTGGGAGTTACTGGGGGGGCCACTGGAGATACCGGAGGCATTACTGGGGTTGCTGGGAGCTACTGGGGCCACTGGGAGCGGCCCATCCCCCTCCCTCCCCAAGGTCACCCCAAGGACACGGAGGGGGGGGAGGGGGGGAAGCCCTGCCCCCTCCCAGTCCCTCCCAGTCCCTCCCAGTTCCCTCCCAGTCCCTCTCAGTAATTGAACTGGTCACACTGGGAGCGGTTCCAGGTCCCCCCTCCAGTTTGGGCCCCCGGGGCTATTTTTGGGACCCGGTGATGTCACTGGGGGGAGGGGCCTCGAGGGGGCAGCCCCTCCCCTCTCCCTTCCCAGTACAGACCAGTAAGGGACCAGTAACGGCCCCAGTGGGGGGGGAGGGGAAGGAGGGAACACTGAGGGTGGGGATGGAGCAGGATGGTCCTTGAGTGTGGGGGAAGGGCAGGAGGTTCCCTGAGGGTGGGGGAAGGGCAGGACCGTCCCTGAGGGTGGGGGAGGGGTAGGCGGGTCCCTGAGGGTGGGGGAGGGGCAGGAGGGACCCCGAGGTGGGGGGAGGAGCAGGAGGGTCCTGAGGGTTGGGGAGGGGCAGGGAGGGACCCCGAAAGTGAAGGAGGGGCCCTGAGGGTCCCTGAGGGTGGGGGAAGGGTAGGAAGTTCCCCGAGGGTGGGGGAGGGGCAGGAGAGTCTCTGAGGTTGGGGGAGGGGTCCTGAGGGCCCCTGAAGGTGGGGGAGGGGCAGGGAGGGCTCCTGAGAGTGGGGGAGGGGTAGCAGGTTCACTGGGGGGAGGGGAAGGAAGGGACCCTGAGGGTGGGGGAGGGACAGGAGGGACCCTGAGGGTTGGGGAGGTGCAGGAAGGGGGGGGGGGGCTTTGGGGGGGCCCTTAAAG